>NC_056733.1:1811330787-1811390787 GCF_019279795.1 Protopterus annectens
CACGGAATCCACAGGGGGCTGAGACAGACTATTGTGGCAGATGCACTTCTCTCAGTCAGAAGAGAAAACCCTTCCAAATGCCTTGAACATGACAGAAGCTGAAGAAACACTCCTTCAATCTATCCCTGTTCAGAGGTAGACAACACAGCAGAGCTATTTAGCATGGAGCTTTTCCAACAACCTCAGAATTATTCCCATCACTCAAGCCTTTGCTCACAGGCTTCCACTCTGATACATCAGGATAAGGGAGTCAAATGAGTAAGAGATAGTCAGTCGAAAAGATCATCCACTTTGAAGGGGCTCTGTGAAGGCTCATATCTCAGACTGCGAATCCATAGGCCAAACCAGAAGCCAACAGAAGGGTGGAACGGACTGAACCTGATGTGCACAACTAGAACAGCATCAGAAAGACCCCAGCTTAATCTGCGTCTGGAGGAACCTTCGCATCATATTGTTGACATCCACATAGTTAAGGCTCCTTCTGGAGCTCATGGACCTTGAAGATGAAGCCACTGAAAGTGATGCTGAGGAATGCGTTTTCTATAGGTAAGGGGAGGGGAGTGGAGCCTAGGACTCACCAGCTCTGGTGAAGGTGTACAGGCAGCATCTGCAAACAGATCCAACAGTTTCCAGATCCAACCATTTTGAAGACTTCAGCGCCGGACTCTAAAGTGCTACTGGATTTGGGGAGAGTTTTTTTAATTTTTTTCCTCCAATTTCTTTTACCTCTCTTTGGGTGTCTCCCTCTCTTTTGAGGGTGTAGCTTTCTTGACCTTCGACCTTCTTTGAGGAGGAAGACTCTAAAGGAGCAACAGCTGACATGCCCACTTGGGTGGAAGGCAGCCCTTAAGGAGCAATTTGTCCCTGCAATGCTCCAAAACCAAAAAAAGGCAAATGCCTCACAGGCTGACTCCAGATGTGCTGCACCTGGACAGTGGACCCATGAGTGTTCTGCAGAGGAATTTTGTGCTAGCAGGCCAAGCACTTCTTGAAACCTTGAACCATGTCCTTCATAACAGAATTTACAACAGTTAAAACTTACAGTTCAGCAACCACATCCACGGGCATAAATACTTCCTAGCTGTAATATGGTGTTGGTCCCTTTAAAAGCGATCCTGAACAAAAAAAAAAAAAAAAAAGTCACAGGATTTTTTTTTTTTTTTAAAGTAGGGAGGAAATGTAAAGAATAGGTGTAAAGCTATATAGGGAAGTCACCCAGAAAGACAAAATTTAGAAGTAACACTTGCAAAATATCACCTGTCTGCACAAATAAGATTAGAGCCCTTGCAGACTATGTCCTTCCAATAGAAGTGGCAAATGGAATCTGAGGTACCTTGGAGAACAAAAGGAATTATGGGTAGGGGAGAAGTCAGATTCCTTGATAAACAGCTTCCAAAAAGTTGCTGAAGTCTGATCAGATAATGCTAAGGATGAAAATCGGATGAAAACGGACAACACCGGATCAGAGTAAGCAGATTATAAAAATTCTCTGCAGGGTACTTTCTAGAAATGTTGATGGAAGCAAGTCCTCATAACTAAGGCAATGATTATTTTCAGCTAGGATATAGAAACTAAATTACTTAGACTTAGTTGGCCTAAGTTTATTACTGGCTGTCAAAAAACAGTTACTAGAAAATGAAAAATCAAAGTTTAAGCCAACCGTAGAGAAGTACTGAATAGTATAAAGGAGATGAAATCATTTGAGGCAGGATCTTTAGAAAAGAAAGGAGAATGGAATTTGTGGGCCTACACACAGAATGGGAAGGCAGAACTTCGGTAAGTTAAAAAATGTTGGAGAGAACGATGTACAGATATATGTATAGTGTGGAGAACTTTGCGTTAGTAATGGTGTTTTCTATTAATGTATACTTACCCATGTCATTGCTCAATACATGTGAATTTAAAAAAAGTATTCATGTATGCTGCTCTGTATAGCAATTAGCCTGTATCCAGGAGATGCATTTGTACACAGCAGCCAGAACTGCAGTAGTTTCATTCTGAATATATGTAGTTTAATATGGGGTTTGGATTTGCTTTGATCATGAATTCTGGGCTGCAGGCACTTTTTCCTCCTTTTGAATCTTACTGAAAGAAGATGCTGATGTTGACAAGTTTCATTGGATAGCACAGTTAACTTCCCTATGATTAGAGCGATTAATTAGTGCTGGATAGTGTATAATAATGTGAAGGTTAACTGTTTAAGCAGTAGAGTTGTTCTAGCAATGACTGGTAGTCAATTGTCTTTCTTCTGAGTGTTCCAAAGGCGTTTCCCTAGCTCCGTACAGAACAGACGTGTGGTAATATTCTTCCAGTAGTTTCCACAAGTGATTAGTCAGACAGAGACAGAGACACACACATAGACTCTAACCCCCATATTACTTCAGATAGGGGGTCAGTTTCTTCAGCCCAATATTAAGGGGGCACACCAAGTAAAATAGAGGTAAAAAAAAAACATGAAAGCAAAAGTATCTGAAGTTCAGACAGAAAAAGTCCAAAGGGGATACCTCCAGGTGATACCAAGCAAATATAATTACTATCCTAATATCCTCCATGAATGGAAGGACAACTGGAAGGAGGGAGATTAACAACACAGATGCATCATTATAGTTAGTACATAACTTTTCTATCTGATGTGGTCTTTTTCATCCGCTCTGCAACTACTGGGACAGAGTCCCCAGCTAATCAAATACCACAGGGTGGTCTTATGCAAGGATATTCTGGAGTACAGCAGAATCAAACACTGCTATGTCTCTAAATTAAAACGTCCAACTTGCAAGGAGTTATGAAAGTATGAACACTGAACCAAGCAGCAGCAGCAGCACAGCACAGATATCATCTATAAAAGTTAAGAATGTGGAAGAGGTGGAAATTGATCTTGTGGAATGAGCTCATGGTGGTCTGGGTAAAGTCAGGAATTTTTCCCTTGTAAATGTGAGAAATACAATCAATAAGCCACCTATCTAAACTAACTTCAGACATAGACTTTCCCAATTTAGCCTTTGAAAAAGAAAATAACTGACAAGATTTTCTAATGGCTTGGTTAAGGGCAAATTCTGATGCCATTTTTGGGAGAAAGGAAAAAAATTACAAAGGTAAACTCTGTCCTTAGGAAAAATAAGAAGGTGGCTTGCAACACAATGCCTGGAGTTCAGATACTCACCTGGCAGATGTAATGGCAAATAGAAAAATGGCCTTTCAAGAAAAAAAAATTCAATTTAGGTTTTGCCTCTGGTTCAAATGGAGCCAGAGTCAAGACCTGAAGGAGAACTGTTAAGTCCCAAGGAGGTGTGGAATCCTTGACAGGTGTGTGTGGTGGTGGGGGGGGTACCTTGAGGAAATCTTTGCATTGTCTTGGGAAACCAAGTGCAAGTGGTATTTACCAATATAATTGGAACATGCAACCAATTGTACCTAGACTGTGGAGTAACTTGTTCCACTATAAAAAAATAGAAGCCAGAAAAGCCTAGAACAGCCAAAATGGGCGCTGAAAAGGGCTCCAGGTGTTTCTGGCCCAAATAGAAAATCTTTTCTATCTGCTCTTGTATACTTGCTTAATAGAATCCTTTGGGGAAGATGTAAGGATGTGTAAAACTTGGGAAAACAGTATGGACTGACTAAACCAGTCAACTTAAGGGTTTGAAGGTCCGGATGAGGTAGAAGATCAAGACAGGGCTCCATGGCCCAAGATGTATATATTAAGTGAGGCAAAGAGAGAAACCATACTGGTCAGGGCCAGAATGGGGCAAGTATTATCACCTTGCTTTCTGTTGAGATGTTTTCTGTACAGATTTGGGTACGAGGGGAAAGAGCATAAAAAAAAAAAAAAAAAAAAAAAAAAAAGGAAGGACTGGGAGGGGGGCAATTATGAATCAGAGCATCTGACTTCCACTCTGGAGGGGGGGGGGGTTTAGAGCAAAATACCCACTGCATTTGCAATGGTGGACAAAATAAGTGAAGAGGTCACAGCAAGCCTGGAACCATTGGTGAAAAATATATGTCCCTCCACCGATGGATTGAGATACCACTTAAGGTAGCAGAATACATCTGCTCAGTCTGTCCACTAAAATGCTGGACTTCCAGCCACCTCCTTTTGGCAATGCACATTCTGGGGAAGAGATCACCCATAGTCATACAGTTATAGCCTCCCAACACAGAACGCAAAACTGGGTTCCCCCTGCTTAATGTACCAGACCACTGACATGTTGTCAGTCAGTATAGCTGTTAACCCTAAACAGAGAATGTCCTGAAATGCCTACAACGCTAGGAGGCCTGCCCTCATCTCTAGCACACTGACATGGTCTGCCTCTAAGGGGTACCACATGCCTTGAAGTCTGCTCAAAGTACTGCCCTCCCACCCCATCTGAGAACCACCTGTGGTCACCATGCCTTTGGCACAGGTAGTACAAATGAACAGACCTGAGAAACATCTGGTGCTTGAATCCATCAGGAGACATGTTCTTTGCAAATTTTTGTGATCCAGATGGGAGAGATCAGGTGATGTCGATTCACAGACCACTGGACTACGAGCGTCACCGCAGAACTCTCCATACCCTTGTGCATCTAGTGAAATTTTTTAAGAGCCACTGAACCAAGATGCTCAAGAACCACTCTGGCCAGTGGTGATTAAAGAGATAATAGCTGCATTTGCCTGATGTAATGTACATAGTCTGGATTAAGGCAGTCTTGCAATCTGGGAAGCCATATCCAGGTGAGCACCCATGAACTCCATGGTTTGAGTGGGGCAGAGATGAGAATTTTTCTAGATGTTTTTACGGGAAAGGCTCACCAAAACTCTGTTATAGTTTTGCGGTGAGGGAAAGGTTAGTTTGCTTATTTATTTGTTGTATTCTGTATTAATTTATTACCTTTTTCCATTTTGTATACTGTGATTTGTTTTCTTTACACTGTGTTTTACTTTTAATATGCAGTTAAAAGCAGAACACAACTTGAAGACACCACAGCTCTATCTCTTGTGAGTCTGACAAATTTTTTTTCAACTTCCTACCTGGTTACTGTTGTATGCTTAAACACTACTCTCTCTCTAGTTGCCTGTCCCTTATGTTAATTTGACCATGTATCTCATTTCCTCTCTGCTTTTACTGTTTGGTGTGAGTAAGCACAAAATTATCACTTTGTGAAATCACTTCCCTTCAGCTATTTAAATTTATTGGCCATCCTACTGTATTCCATAGTACCAGAATAAAAAAGTGACCACCCTTTCAATCTTGTCGTTTTAGTGACTCTCCAGTAAAATGTTTTCATCTTACCTTTAAGCATCTATTGCAAGACCACCAGTTATTGGAGAGTCCACATTTTGCCTCTCAGTAGTCATCCTGGGATTAGTGCTTCTGTTTTCTCCTGATGAGAGAAGGAGTGCAGTTACATTATTTCCTGCAGACTGCTGATCACCAGAAATCTTAACTGCTTTATAGGTGACAGCTTGGAATCTGTGCTTATATTCTGATCCTGGTAAGAGTAGGAGCGGAGTGCATGGATTCCTGACTGTTTCTGGTTGGAGAGTGAGTGCCTGTGCTGAACGTACCTGATTGGTCTGGTTGCTATTCGAGCCATCTACCAGAAAAAGGCTACAATCCTGCAGACCCTTGCATCATCTGGGACAAGACTGTGGATCACCAACAGGCTGTGGCCTGCTTCTTTTCTTGAGATTGGTGCTAACATTTTGCTTCTGGTGAGAGAAGAAGCAAAGGAGTATTGTATTCCAACAGAGTGAAGCTGTGCCGAGACCAGCATTAGTAGTAGCCAGGCAGTAGCCATTCATGCGACTCCCCTCTTTTCATCATTCTTGACAAGCTAACTCTATTTTCAGTAAGTACTGCTTGATTTCTTCCTAACTTCAGAATATCTGCCTAAATACTTCATCCTTAAATTTTCAGGGTCTACGTTTTGGGTTCCCCTCAAGTGTTTGGCAGTGCTCTGTACAGACTCAGGGAGTGACATTTTTCCTGTAAAAGGCTTCAGTACTTAATATAGTGAGCTCCTATCCAGGCACGTCTAAAAGGTCAGTTCCCTGTGCTTTCTCCGTCAACCTGGTGAACCTGGGCATCCTGAGGCAGTGTAGCAACTGCCTCATGTACACAGACAACCCTCTCCTCTTACCTCCTAACACTGACTTGTGAGAGATGCGCATATATAGCCAAACTGGAAACAAAGCACTCTCCAGCCAAGACTGGATTAGCCAGTCAAGAGAAGGATAACACCTGGACCACACCACATTCAACAAATAGCCCTCCAGAACATACACCACCACAGCCCTCAACACACACCTACCTTCGCGGAGGCTCTCAATAAAAGTCTGCCCAAACAGAGACCTCCAAGGCAGAAACGCAAACAACCAACACATCCCAGCACAAACCACGAGACACACAGCTCACAGTGTGCCACTCAACTAAAGCCCATAAGGCAAAACAACTTGCCCAATATACTAGTCATAGGTGACTCAATAGTAAGGCACATTGATGTCCCACTCACTAGGTTGAATAAGGAGAAAGTTATGGTCGGCTGCCTGTCGGGTGTCAGGATCCACCACTCAAGTCACTCCACAGCAACAGGTACAAATATGTCATTGCCCATGTTGGTGTGAATGACCGGAGACGTACCTCCCTGGACTACATGGAGACAGAGGAGCTCTCTGATCTTGTAGACCAGGCAGGTATGACCCTAGCTTTGAGTAGCATCCTACCGTCACCCAGAATGGTACCACAGTACATGCAGAAAATGACTGATTTCAACAACTGGCTAAGTTTCTGGTATCATTTTAAGGGGATGCAGTATCTGTCTGCCTGGGATGACACGATCGACAGGCCTCGATGCTTCGCCAGAGATTGCCTGCACCTGGTCACCCCAGGGATTCCAGATACTGGCCAAGGCTCTTGCCACCCCTATAGTGCCTTTGTTAGGCAATGTCTTAGAGACAAAACTACCACCATAACAGCCACAAGCAAACGAAATTTGAGGATTATGCTACTCAACACTAGAAGTCTAAAAGTCAAAATGCACTCGCTCGAAGCACTCATTAAAATGGAAAACAGACATCTGTGCAGTGACAGAGACCTGGTTCAAGGCTCCAGAGAGCACCCCAGCACTACCGGGCTACAATTCATACCACATCTTTCGGCCCCCAAAACTGGACCGAAACACTAAAGGTGGTGGTGTCTCCATATTCATAAAAGATATGCACACCTCCAGACTAGTAGCACAACATAATGCATCAGAGATACTTCAAGTACAACTAACACTGGTAAAACTGCAATCCAGGTTGTAGCCCATCATCGATCCCCCACCATGTCCCAAGACTCGTACTCCACATTCCTAAATACACTAAAATATTAGGGTACAACCCAATACCCTTATACTGGGACATTTTAACTAACCCTCCATTAACTGGGAAAATTACTCATGTACCAACACACTTGCTCAACGTTTTTTTGGAATTCATTAATTCCAATGCCCTGGACCAACTCATTCTTACCCCCACCAGGGGTAGAAACATCCTTGACTTGGTCATTGCTAACATGGGTGACCATTGCTCTACACCAGTAATCAACTCCTCCCTGGTCAGATCTGACCACAAGCTAATCACCATGGATATCCACATCCCACCCTCACCCCCTCCCCAAAGGAAACCACCGTAAAAAGCTTCTCCAAAGCCAATTTTGGGCTTCTAAAAACAGATGTGGCCAACTTCACGACACCCATGCAAATGAAATATAGGTGCATGACTGCTGAATCATACACCAATGCACTGTATGAGCACATACACAAGTGCATGGAACGGGCCATACCAAACAGAACCAAGACACTCTCCTCCAAAAAAAGGAAGCCAATCTGGTGGCCCCCCACCATAAACAAACTACAACAGAAGGAAAAAACTGTTGCAGAAAAGGATTAAATCCCAAGACTGGAAAAACTCCTTTGTTAGCCTCAGCAAAAATCTGATATCCATCATCAAATCCTCTTAAAGCTAGCTATGAAAACAAAATTGCTGCAGATTCTAAAAAGACAACCACAAGGCATTCTATAGTTATGTCAAGAATCTACATAGCAATACTCAGATCTGCTCCGAGTTACAGCACAATGGCAAGACATATACAGAACCAACTGATATTGCCAACATATTGGCTGACAGGCTCAGACAGAACTTTACCTCCTTTTCACCTCCTAAAGGGAATATCACAATTTACCTCCTTTTCACCCCCTAAAGGGCCTATCACAATACCTGAGGAATGCCAAGTCCCTATTATCACAGCTACACAGGTAAAAAATGCACTGTCCAAAGCCAAGAATGCAGTTTCCATGGGACCTGATAATATCCCTGGCTGTGTTCTACATGAATGACAAAGTGAACTGGCACCACACCCGAGTACCCTGTTCAATCAACGCCTCATTTCAGGCTTTGTTCCTACCGAATGGTGCACTGCTACGGTCATACCACGCCACAAAGGGGGGAGCGACTACAGACCCTGTGAACTACCGCCCCATTAGCCTGACGAGTTTGATATGTAAAGCTATGGAACGCATCATCATGGACCTTATAAGGACACAGGGAATCTCCAAACTCTGGACCCCCACACAGTATGGGTTTGTGAAATGTAGATCATGCCTGCTCAACCTGATGAAGTCTGTCACCACAGCTGTGGATGAGGGCAAGGTAGTTCACACAGCCTATCTAGATCTTGCCAAGGCCTTCAACACCATCCCTCACTCAGGAATCATAGATAGACTCACTAAACTAGGCATAAACCCCTATGTAATAAGATTGGTTGCAAACTGGCTCACTGACAGAACCCACATTGTGAAAGTAGCGGACTCCAAATTTGACTACTGACCAGTTACAAGCAGTGTCCCACAGAGATTGGTCCTAGGTCCTCTCCTGTTTAGCATCTACTTCTGAAGTTCAAGCCAACACAAAGGGACTGTCTGAGCAAGTTGGCAGAGGATTGCAAATTGGGAACCATTATTGATTCTGCAACTGATTTAGACATTCTACAAAAAGACCTCACTGACTCCAGCTTTACTCCATAGCATATCGCCTACTTAGCTTTATATGTTAGGCAGAGATCACCTCTATGTCAAACCCAAAGCTGTTGGACATGCTACACCTAAAGAAATCCCAATCCCTCCGAGCTACATGCTCTAGGGACCTAAACCTTGTCACCACAATAAAACAGGGACACGCTGGAGGGATAGATTTCTGTCCCAGAGACTTCCTATACTCTGGAACAAGCTACCCATCTATGTCAAGCAAAGTTCTTCATTAGCACTCTTCAAGAAAAATCTTGAGGAGTGGATGGGAAATAAGAAATACACCCCAGGGATCACTTGTGTCTCTGCTTGACAGTGGCACAGGAAAATAACTTTCCTGGGTGGCGTAAGCCATGGAACCTTGCTGGCTAGGCTTACGTAGGCCCTTGGGCCGATAGCCTAGTACCTACCCATGACTGGTCTCAGAACCATGGCCTTAAACTCAATGCCAAAAAGTGCATAGTCATTCCCTTTGGGAAAAATTTGGTGTGCACGAACTACCACATAGGGGGTAGTCCACTAAACACCAAAAGGTGTGATAAGAGACCTGGGGACACAGGTTGACAGCAACCTCTCCTTTGCTAACCACATTGCCAATGTAGTCAAAGTCCTTTACTTTAATCATGTATCTATAACAGGATAATATACGTTATCAATCTTTAGATTTGTAGTATATATTCTCTTGTATAACTATGTGATTGCTTATAAATTTGTTATAATTAAAATTAATAAAACTTTTGTTTGTTTGTTTTTTTTAAAAGTCCTTCTATGTGGCACAGCTCATTACAAATGGTTTCTCATCCAGAAGAAAAAGGTCATGATCCCTCTCTACTCGTCACTCATTAGACCCATTATAGAATACAACGCCCCATTTGGTATGTACCTCACTAGACACCTACAACAGCTAGAAAGGCCACAAAAATACCTCACTAAGAGGATCTTAGGCCTTAGACACATGCCCTATATGGACAGACTCAAAGAACTCCAGCTATACTCAAGTCTCTTATCTCCTACTTAGAGGCGATCTCTGTTTGACCTAAAAAGCCATGTCGGACCCAGAGCTGCTAGATATGCTACACCTAAAGAAAGAATCCCAATCCCTCCATGCCGCATGCTCCAGGGACCTCAACCTCATTACCACAATAAATAGAACACGCTGGAGAGACAGGTTCCTAACTCAGGGACTTCCCATACTCTAAAACAAACTTCCCATGAGAAATCTTGACGAGTGGGTTGGCAATAGGAAGTTCACCCCAGGGATCACTTCAGTGGCCTTGCTTGACAGGGGCACTGGGAACCAACTTTGGGTGGCATGATGCCAGGGAATCTTCCTGGGATAGGTATATATAGGCTCCAGGGCCATTAGCCTAATACATACTTATGAGCCAGGACACCAAGGCAAAGAAAGGTAGAGTAGGTAGTCCCTGGTACGCATCAACAGATGCCTGGTCGAAGTAGTAAGGAACCAATCGTCGAGATAAGGAAACACCCAGATTCCCACCAATCTCAAGTGAGCTGCCATCACTGCCACACACTTTGTGAACACCCGGGGCTGTGGTGAAACCAAAGGTCAGAGCTCTGAAATGAAAAGGCCTAGCTCCCAGTAGAAAAGTGAAGATACCTCCTGGACATCTATGTATTTTGATGCAATAGATCTCAAAGACGCGTACCACCAAGTATATCCAATTTTCTTTCCATAGGAAAGGTATAATGGACTGAACAGTGGCCGTTCTGAACATCAAATGCTTGACACATTGGTTTTAAAAGACATGGCTTGAGGTCCCCGTTTTCTATGACATCAAAAAGAAATTAAGGCAAGTTCCGAATCCTTGCTGGTCTGGTGGGACCTCTTGGAGGACACTAATAGCAGCTTTTGTACGTCTTTTGCAGTGTTCCTTCTTTGACGGGTTGGCACATTAGGCATCTTTTTTTTGACATTTCGGGTGGATAATGTGAAAATGGAATGCAGTAAACTTTGATAACAACTGTCTGCACCCAGATGTCTTTGGTGATGAACATCCAAGCTTCTGGTACAGAGACTAGCACTTCCAGACAACCACCAGATCAGCAGTCAGGTTACCCTTCGGGAACGGTGTTAAGTCTTCTCAGAGAAAGGACCTCTGAAACCTTGGTTTTACAGGTCTCCTGCCACATGGATAATGTATCTACTAATGGAGTCCTACCTCCTGCCGTTGGGGGGGGGGGGGATCTAGATCCATAGGAATCTTGGGGAAAACATTTCATTTTTCAGAATGCATCGAGAAGGTCCTCTTCTGGGTAGAATTCTGAGTTTTCATCTTGCTGACTCCTGGAAGGAGTATCCCTAACATTAGAGCCAAATAAGATGGCTCAAAGTGTGTATTGAATGTCGTCTTGAATAACTCTGCTTTGGAAACACCTGCCATACCATGAGAAATAAGCTACATGGAGGCATTCGACATGGATTAAAGGGTAGCTAGTTGCGAAGACTATCCTTTCTCCTCCACAGAAATTTACCCAGAGAGGGCAGTGAAAGTTTCTTCATATCGCTCCGAAACCTAGTTATGTGTTCCAAATAATTCAGCGACCACAGGGCAAATGTCACTGAGGCATAAACTATTTCCAAACCTGTCCAAAGCCCTAGACACCCCTGTTACTCATATGGACAGAAGGACTTCCCGTATCCAGTTCCTTTTTAATAGTTGCCGCAACCACCATAGCATTGTGGGGGGCCCCTACTCCAGTAGGCACAGTCCTAGAATGAAACAAGATGCTTGCCCAGCTTCCTAGGAATGGGCTGCGTCACACCCGGATCCTTCTATGCCATACAAGAAATGAGGTCCCCACCATTTCATCAGCTGTGGGTACCACCCAGGACATGGCTGAGCCAGTTCTGAACATCTCAAACACGAAACACTGAATCCTCCTGGGAAAGGCCTTCATAAAGCTAACCACCTTTCCATCTCAAAAGCTCAAGAATGTCCCCGAATGACATATCCTCATGAGTTGATCTGGTGGACCCCTCCCTTTCATTAAAGCCCATGTCTTCTGTCAAAGATTCTTGTGAGGAATCAATGGGCCTCCTCTTCAACAGGCATCTCAAAGGAACTTCCACAGGGGAAGGCAGGGGTTGGTAATGATAAAAAGATTCAGAAGTGTGAGGGGAGTCCTGAATGAGGACCGTCAAGGCCTGGAAGGACCAGCATTCCTAATGGAACAAAGAGCAGGGGGAGAAACTGACGGGAGCAAGGATTTCCTATTCTCTAAAGCAAAGAGCTCTCTCCCCACTGCATCAAAGGCAGAAGCCATAGTACAGCACAAAGACCACACCCAGCAGGAGCTGAAGCCATCTCATCAGGGCATCTCGGGGAATCACCAAGACTGGACCTTGAAGCAGAGGTTGGCGATGAGCTGTCCAATGCTGAAACTCGGACGGGAAGGGAAAAAGTACAGTTTTGTACTTACCATAAATGTAGATGTCCGATAGGTATGTATCTGCAGTCATCACATATGGGTTGTCCTGCTTCAGGCAGCCCTTCGGTCGGCCGGATTCCAAAGTCTGGGTCCGGCGTCGGCTGATGTCGCCCCTTCCCCGACATCAGAGCGCCTGGGGTATAAAAGCGTCAGCCGACGCCATCTTCCTCAGTTTTTCTTGCCTCAGATGCCAGGTGCCCTCTAAGGAAGGCTAAATTTGGAGAAATGCAATAAATTCCAAACATGCACAAAAATATATACATATATAAAAACAAATACACCATAATAGATAACCCCAGCTAGCTATGAGAGGGGAATGTACCCAAGAAATACCACAGAGGGGAAGGAGGGAGGGTAAACCTGACTGCAGATGCATACCTATCGGACATCTACATTTATGGTAGGTACATAACTGTACTATGTCCTTCAAGGATGCATCTGCAGTCATCACATATGGGTAGAATACCATAGCCAATCTGGGGGTGGAGGATCTATGTAAAGGATGGTGTAGCTAAAATGCCCTGCAGGACTGCCGTAGCAAAGCCTGCTCTGGATCTGGAATATAAAGGTAAGTTGTAATGCTTGGAAAATGTATGCATGGAGCTCCATGTAGCAGCTTCTAAAATGTCCTTGGTAGCCACCCCTCTTAAGAAGGCTGTGGAGGTGGCTGTGGCTCTGGTCGAATGAGGTCTAATGTTAGCTGGCACAATTTTTCCATGAAAGGAGTAACAGAAACTAATGCAATTCTCTATCCATTTTGAAATTGTCCGTTTTGAAATTGCTTTTCCTTGTGCACCAGCAGCATATGCTACAAACAACTGGTCAGTTTTTCTGTAATTTTTAGTTCTGTCCAAGTAGCAGTGCAACTGTCTGTGCATGTCCAGGGTGTGCAGAAGCTTTTCCCCTTTGTTTTGTGGATTTGGAAAGAAGGTAGGCAGGTGAATAGCTTTGTTTAATGAGACCCTAGATACCACCTTTGGCATAAATGAAGGATTGGTTCTCAATGAGACTCTGTCTTTATGAAAAATAAGGAATGGCTGTACTGCCATGAGGGCCTGTAACTCAGATACTCTTCTTGCTGAGGTTATGGCCAGAAGGAAGGCAGTCTTCCAAGAGAGGAACTGTAGTTCTGCAGATGCTGCTGGTTCAAAGGAAGGCAGTGTTAGTTTTTCCAACACAAAGTTAAGGTCCCAAGTAGGCAGTGGTGGTTTCCTAGGAGGATTGAAGTTTTTAATTCCTCTTAGAAACTGTCTTAGCAGCGGATGAGAGAAGACAGGTGGATCTGTATTGTACTCTGCTGAAATTGCTGAAGCATGAATTTTAATGGAAGAGTAAGACAGGCCATTGTGGAGCATTTTTGCCAAATATTCCAGGATATGTGCCATGTTCATAACTGTTGCATCTAGGCCCTTTGAGGTGCTCCAGGTGTGAAATCTTTTCCATTTTGCCGAGTATGCATTTCTTGTGGAAGGCCTGCGAGCTTCCATGATGATATCCTTCCTCTTGATAGCTTATCCTGGTGATGAGTCAAGGTATTTTCCAGGCAGCTAGTTGTAATGTTTTCAGGTTGGAATGCAGAGTTTTGTAATTGTGCTGTGTCAGGAAAAGCTGCCATTGTGGCAGAAGCCATGGTTTTGTCCGTGACATGCTCTTTAGCAATGGGTACCAGTGCTGTCTTGGCCAGTCCGGAGCTATCAGAATCACTCTTGCCTGCTCTGCCCTGATCTTCAGTAAGACCTTGGTCATCAATGGAGGAGGTGGGAATGCATACACTGTTAGAGTTCTCCAGGTGAAAGAGAAGGCGTCCACTGTCCATGCTTGTGGGTAGTATGTCCTTGAGCAGAATTTCTCCAGCTGATGATTGTGTGGGGAGGCAAAGAGGTCTATGTCCGGTCTCCCCCATGATTGTGTTATCTGATGGAAGATGTCTGGGTGCAGCATCCATTCGTGTGCATCCGTGATGTTCCTGCTTAAGCTGTCCGCCAGTATATTGTCCTTTCCTGGTACAAACTGGGATTGCAGCTGTATATCGAGAGTCAAGGAAAGTTCCCATAGATTCATTGCCAGTCTGCAAAGAGGGTAGGAATGGGTGGCTCCTTGCTTGTTTATGTACCACATAACTGTAGTGTTGTCTGTCCTTATTAGCAGGTGGCCTTGATGTAGAAATAACTTGAAGGCCTCGATTGCATGTATCACTGCCAGCATTTCATTTTGGTTTATGTGCATGCGTAGCTCTTTTTGTGACCATAGTCCTTGAATGCATCTTCCTTCCATGTGCGCTCCCCATCCGTGGTCTGAAGCGTCCGTTGTAATGGTTTGGCTTGCTATTGGTTTCCTGAAGGGCAAACCCCTGTTTGACTGGCTTGCTTGAGTCCACCACAGAAATTCCCTTTGAAGGCATGGGATGAGTGGTAAAGTTTCCAAGCTGTGACTGTGCCGAGTCCATAAACTCCTTAGGTACCATTGGAGTTTCCTCATATGTAGCCTTGCTTGAGGAATCAGAAGAATGCAAGAAGCCATGTAACCCAGGGCCTGCAGGATTTTCCTTGCAGTCAGCTGAGTTTTCTTGACAGGTTTTTGAAGTAATCCGGTAATTGGTTTTGTTTTTCTTCTGTGAGGAAAGCCATTTGGATGGTTGTGTCTAGATCCGCACCCAGAAAAGTTATTCTTTGGGATGGTACAAGTCTTGACTTGTGAATGTTGACTGTATATCCCAAGGCATGAAGAAGATAGATGGCATAATTCAAGTGTTTTACCAAAATTTGTTGGCTGTCCGCTTGTATAAGGCAGTCGTCCAGATATGGGTATATTTGCATCCCCTGAAGTCTGCAGTGTGCAATTACTGATGCCAGGCATTTCGTGAATACTCTGGGCGCAGTAGATAAGCCAAAGGGCAATGCTGAGAATTGATAATGCTCTGAACCTGCAAGAAATCTGAGGTGTCTTCTGCAGCTTTGTCTGATAGGGACATGCAGGTATGCCTCCTTGAGGTACAGAGTTATCAGCCAAGACCCCTTGCCCAGCATGGGAAGGAGTTGCTGTAGAGTCAGCATTTTGAATTTTGGCACAATGAGATAAGTATTTAGTGCGGACAAGTCGAGAATAGGCCTCCATTGCTTTTCTTTTCTTGGAACAAGGAAGAGTCTGGAATAAAATCCTTGGCCTTGTTCTGCGAGAGGAACCTTTTCTATTGCTTTCATTTTCATTAAGTTGGAGATTTGTTTCAAAGCCTCTGCCCTTTGATTTGGTGGCAGGTCTGGCATGCCTTTTCTTTTCGGTAGTGTGTGGAAATGGAACCAGTATCCTTTGTCTATTATTTGTAGTGTCCATTTGTCCCTTGTAATAATGTGCCAATTTTCTGAAAATAAGGAAAGCTTTCCGCCCAAAGGTGCTTCCAATTGAGCCCTGGTTGGCAGTTTCAAAGTAAAGTCATCGAGTCTGTCCTTGTGCAGCAGTTGTAGGCCCTGCACTACCTCTCTGGTTGGGAGGCTGCCACTGACGTCCTCTGTAGGAGCCTCTAGCTTGCCCTCTACCTCTGGCACATCTGTTCTTGCCACTGAAATCTGTCTGTCTCTGGAAAGGACCAGTTCTTGGAAGGCCAATTTCTGCTGAATCTTGGTGGTTGGACTTGCATAAAATCTTTGACTGTTTGTACAGATTTTGCCTTTTCTTCAAATTTCTTTAAGACCTCCTGAGCAGTGGAGCCAAATAACTTTTGCTTTTCCAGTGGAGCATCCAGAAGCTTTGCTTTAACATGGTCCGGCAGAGATTGTTCCTTCAGCCAAGCATGCCTACATATGACTGCACCTGTCATAGCTGACCTACATGAAGCTTCCAATGCATCATAACCACACTGCAAGAAATGGTTGCTAACCTGTTGAGAGTTATGTACCAGATCCTGAAGTGATTTGCGATCTAGGGGTTCAGGTGAAGACAGCTTTTTATGCAATTCATCTAACAAACATTCTTGGTATTGTATCATATGAAATTGACAGTTTAAAGCCCTCATGGAAAGGGTAGCAGAAGTATACACTTTTTTACCCCATCGCTCTAAAGCCCTGGACTCCCTTTCGGAGGGGAGTGGATTTTTTGTAGTGACAGCTGCAACCCCTTTAGGGCCCTGGGAAATAGTTTCTGGATCAGCAGAGTGGGCCTTGTAAAGGAAAATATGCGATTCCGGGACCCTGTAGTACCCATCGGGTTTGGCAGGAGCCGGAGGGAGAGTGTCAGTGGTTGTGCTAGATTCAGAGTACACATCATCAATGACATTCAAAACAGGGGAAATAGCCAAAGGTCTATGCTGAGGCAAATGCAAGAAGGTCCTTAATCTCTTCCCGGAATCAGAATTCCTGGCCCTGCCATTGGAAATGCTCCCTCATAGTGTGCAGAGTTTCCCCAAAAGACAGTTCTTCAGGAGGGGAGGCCGAAGGGATAGATTCCTCTGCATCTGAATCCTCGTAGGCCGAAAAAGCCTCCTCCCGGTAGTCCGAGAGAGCAGAGCCATCAGAGGCCTCATCTGAGGAGAGGGGATCAGAGGGCTCAACCCTGGGCCTTTTTTCTGCAGGAGGTTGAGAGCCCCTAATTAATGAAATAAGGTCCTCTGCTAGACTAAGGATCTGAGAACCTGTAGTGGGTCCCTGAGGGATAACCCTGGGAGGCATAGATTTTGAGTGTTTAGCAACTTTAGCCCTAGAGAATGCCTTAATAGACATGGATGCAGGAGGCCTGGCTGCACCACGTGCTGGAGTAGTTTTGTCTAAGGGAATGGTGTCGGAAGGTTCCTGGACACCAGATTCCAATGGAGATTCAACAACCGATACAGTAGTGGCCTCCGGGGCTGAGGTTGTCGGTTGTACAGTTTCGGTGGACGGTAGTACCAAGGACTCTGTTTCAGCCGAGACAGACACTCGCGGTAGGCCTGGCCGTGGTTTCAGCCGAAACCGCGGACCACATGTGTCCGTCCTTGTCCTTCCGTTTCTTTATTAAATGTGAAGTCGGAGTCTCCGGCGGCATTTTGTAAGCAAAACTAGCCCCAAAAAAATTCCTCTGCAAACTCTGACCGACATCTTAGAGTGTGTCGGTTGAAGGAAGCACAGGCGGAACAGGCTGAGACGTCGTGGTCTGGGCCTAGGCAAGGTAGGCAGTAAGAGTGGAAATCCTTATGAGGTATTTGTTTCCCACAAGTTAATCAATTATTAATTTTATCTGACATCGGCTGAGGCAAGAGAGAGAGTCCCCAACGGGGTACTTAGCTTCTGAAGTCTTCGGTTTAGCTGAATTACAGGAGCTGGCCGACCGGCACTTGCGAACTGCTTCAGGCACCACGCGGCAAGAAAGACTGTGGAAGATGGCGTCGGCTGACGCTTTTATACCCCAGGCGCTCTGACGTCGGGGAAGGGGCAACATCAGCCGACGCCGGACCCAGACTTTGGAATCCGGCCGACTGAAGGGCTGCCTGAGGCAGGATAACCCATATGTGATGACTGCAGATGCATCCTTGAAGGACATCTGGCAACCACAGAGTCAAATCCTCCTCCCAGACCTGGTGCTGAATCTAGGACTCAAGAAATATTCCAACTGTGAAACCAGAACCAGCTGGATCAGAAAATGTAGCCAAGCCTTCAGATCAGACATGGATAAACTCGAAAATCTCAGGTCCAAAGCAGAAGGACAAGTCAGAGTAGAAGTAACCAATGTTATTAGGGATGGAGCAAAGCTCACAGATCTAATGGGAGACAGAGCCAGAGGACTCCCAACTGAATTTGGGTCAGAATAAACTTTCGCATAATTCTGTCCTCATCAGCTATGAAAAGGCACCTGGCAGACCTAAAGAATGAAGAGATGGATGGAGATCAAGGTTACACTTCACGCAGAGCTTCTAGATGGTATCAGTTCCAGTGGAAAAATTCTATGGACTACAAACTTCAAAAGTGGATCATGTCAGATCCAATAAGCAGACCGACCAGAAATTTTAGCAACCTTCACAGAAGCAGCCAACCCTGGAGCTGAATGAGACTCAACTCCTTAGGATTCTGTACAACTTTAAGACAGATTCCCTTTTAGACTTTGCCACCAGCTTCTTCATGGAGGGGATGTTTCAAAACTGAAGAGGAAGATGAAGGCAGTAACCCTTGGAAAGCCAACTTTGTTTCTACATTCATCTAGCACTATAATTAAAACCAACACAAATCTTGCACTCCACATACAGACGACCAGCTCCTAGACAGAAAACACACCAAGTGGGCATCAGAGTCAGAGATCTTATGCCCACAAAAAAAGCATTTCTTAAATACAGCCTGTCGGACAGAATTACCAGATAAAACAAAATACACAGAAAAATGACAGTACAAATACCAGCAATGTTAACTGAAAATTCCCCAGAGAAGTAGGATAGCAACAATGGTATGGTAAACCCTTAAAAAAAAAAAAAAAAAAAAATTAGTAGTGAGAGGGAAAAGGACTACAAGGAGTGAGGGGTTTATATCATAACACTGAAGTAGTAAAACTTTGAATGTTATAATATCGAACCCAAAACAGCGAACACTGAAAATAGAGAAGATGCAGAACATCGACTTCTTTCCTAGGGAACGAATTTGGTGGGCTGTTTCTGCCGCTTCGCTATTTTCTCCACTGTGGTGCGAAGGTCTCGGACCGGGTTAAGGTAAGTGTGGGAATGGGATAGTTAGGGACCTTAGGGTTAGGGAGCGGGTAAGGTGAGTGTGTGATAGTTACTGACCTTAGGGTTAAGGTAAGTAGATAGATAGTGTATGTACGGTTTAATGTAGGGTTAGAAGTAGGATTTTAAGTGTATATGTGTGCGGATTACTTTTTTTGGTGTGCTTGTGTTGTGTGTTTCTCGGGACAGCAAATTTTTTTCTCTGGGAAAAAAAAAATCGCTGTTCTGAGCTTTCGATTATATCACATATTGAAATTCCAAGTTAGAGCTTATGGTGTTCGATATTTTGGGATTTCGATTATGGGATATAAACCCGGAGAGAAGCACAAGGTCTTCAATACAAATATCAAGAGTATAAAAGCTCACCAAAAATGACAGATCTAAATATATATATATATATATATATATATATATATATATATATATATATATATATATATATATATATATATATATATATATATATATATATATATATATATATATATATAATGTTATTTTCTAGTAAATAAGGGTGGTAGACTTATGCTGAAGAAAAATGAGGACTATCGATATAAAAAGTGAAGCACTTATCTGAACCAAACAGCCTGTGCTATGAGACCCAAATCTGTTAACTGAAAGCAGTGACCAACATCTGGGATAATATGGGGTTTGAAGGAGATTATGGACAAAGGGAGGAGCTTGAGCTACAGCTCTAAAGTCTGAGAAGTGGGCGAGGTCAGATCCAAAACTCAATGGTTGAAGAAAGATGGGAAAAAAAGACATCAGACCAAAAGTTGTGTACTCACCATGCTGACACATCTGTGTTGTCCTATTTTCATCTGGTTCAACGTACGGGACTTGGATACAGCCTAGGTACCTTTAAACCTTCAGAGCCTGGCTCTGACTCCTCCCTAACTCTAGTCATAGTCATAATTTCCTAACTCTAGCCATAATTTCCTTTCCACCCTCAAAATACATCAAATCAAGTTTGCCTAACACAAGAATGTTTTTCAAGTATTGAGAAAGTACAGTTTTGTACCTACCATAAATGTAGATGTTTGAGTGCTCATACAGCTGCAGTCATCACGCTTGGGTTATCCTGCCGTCAGGCGGGTCCTCGGTCGGCCAAATTCCAAAGTCTAGGTCCGGCGTCTGTTGTCGTTGCTTCTTCCCTGACGTCAGTGCGGCAGGGGTATAAAAAAAAGAGGCAGCCGACGCCATTTTCTTCAGTTTTTCTTGCCCCAGATGTCAGGTGCCCCCAGAAAGGAAGGCAATACCTTTTAGTTATGTACTCACCATAACTTCAGATGTTTGGGATCCATCTCGCCTACATTCTGACTGATGGGTTCGGAGCCGATCCCTCGGCTCCTCTGCACACGCTATGCCAAAAAGTCTCTTATTGGCTGAGCTTACTATATCCCAGGATGCACCACTACCAGTCCCCCAGATCTAGTTTGTCCGCATACATGCACACATACATACCCTGCTTATATAACATCGTCAGATGAAACAAGATAAAAACAGTAGAACTCAAAACCGTTCAAACTCTTCTGATCTCCAAGGCAGGGGAAGGAGGGAGATGGATCCCAAACATCTGAAGTTATGGTGAGTACATAACTAAAAGATGTTATGTGATCCTATTACATTCTGACTGATGGGACAGCGTCCCTAGCACCTGAATCCTGGGTGGCTCACTGGAAAACACTCCTGAGTACGGTGGAAGAAAATGATGCCCGGCCTTTAGATGCCACATACAATTTGTAGTGGGAAATGAAAGTGTGCGGGTTGGACCAAGTAGCAGCACAAATTTCGATATAGCTAGCTTAGAATGAAAAGCTATAGAAGTAGCCATAGCTCTGGTAGAATGAGCTTTGATAGATGTTGTAAGTTGCTTATTCAAGAAGAATAAGCCTTAGTTATGCAATCTCTGATCCATTTTGAGATAGTAGCTTTTGTGATGGTTTGGCCCAATTTATTATCTGAGAAGGACACAAACAACTGGTCTGACTTACGAAGTTGCTGAGTCCTGTCTAAATAGAAGCGTAATTGCCTGTGAACATCCAATTTATGGAGAGTGTATTCTGCTTCATTGGAGAATTTTGGAAAGAAAACTGGTAGCTCTAGAGATTGTTGGAGACAGAAACTAGAACAGACCTTTGGGACAAAGGATGGATTAGGCCTAAGTGATACTCTATCCTTGTGGAAAATCAAGTATGGAGGCTTAATAGACAGGGCTTGAAGCTCTGAAACTCTTCTTGCAGAAGTAATTGCAACTAAGAATGCAGTTTTCCAAGACAGATATTTTAACTCGCATGTAGCAGCCGGTTCGAAGGGGAGATGTTAATGCCAAGCACCAAATCAAGATCACGGAGGTGCATGATGAAAAATTGGTGGTCTTAATAGGCTCGCACCTTTAATGAAAGTTTTGCATAGTCTGCTGCTCATCAAGGGAGGATCCATGGATTCGTGGAATTTAGAGATAGCGGCTAGTTGGACTTTAATAGTTGAGACAGAAGATCCCTGATTAAACAGGGATGTTAAGAATTTCAAAACCTCTGGGACAGGAGCAGTGATAGGGTCTAAACCCTTGAGTTGAGCCCAGATAGCAAACCTCTTCCACTTACTGAGGTACAATTTGTTAGTGGTGGGTTTGAAGATAAAATGTGAACAACTTCGGGTCTAGTGTGTGCCTTCTAACTAAGGTCGGAAGTGGAGGAGCCAAGCTGTCAATTTCAAAGATTGCAGGGATTGATGCGATGTCCCGACTGATCGATTAGCAAGTCCGGAACTAGGCCTAAGGTCCACGGATGTCCACTGCATGCTTCTTCAGGTAAGGAAACCATATCTGACGAGGCCAGTATGGGGCAATCAGAATCATTGAAGACCCCAGTTGAGAAGCTTTTGAATAACTTTGGGAAGAAGTGGAATTGGAGGAAAGGCATAAAGTAGCCCTGTTGGCCAAGGTTGTGCTAGAGCATCCATGGCTGGTACTCCCTGATGTGGGATCAAGGAGAAGAACCTTTGGCACTTGGTGTTTTGTGGAGTTGCAAATAGGTCGCAGCACGACGTCCCCCATCTCTTGAAAACCTGGGCTGCTACTGTGTGGTTTAGAGACCACTCGTGAGGAGAGAGAATTGTCCTGCTTAATTTGTCTGCCAATACATTTGACTTTCGGGATGTGGGTCGCTACCAAGAAGCGGTTGGTAGCTACAGCCCATTCCCACATACTCATGGCCTCTCTGCAAAGGCAGTATGATCTGGTCCCTCCTTGTTTGTTCAGATACCAAACCACCGACATGTTGTCTGTGTGGATGGCGATGGTGCCCTGAGGTATAAACTTGTGTAAGGCTTGTAGGGATAGAAGTACAGCCCTCATCTCCAACACGTTGATGTGGAGAAGAGCTTCGTCTGGAAGCCAGGAGCCCTGAACTAGCCTGCCCAGACAATGCCCCCCCCCACCCTATCTGGGAGGCATCTGTCGTCAGGGTAACTACTGGAGAGGGGAGAACAAAGGGTTTTCCTTGATCCAAGTTGGATGTCTGAAGCCACCAGCGAAGGTCCCTTTTGCATATTTCCGTAATCATGATGTGATGATTGAGGGGAAGATCCTGAAAGGACCATTGAGTTGACAAGAGCCACTGAAGAATCCTCATGTGTAATCTTGCTAGAGGAACTAAAAGAACCGTGGCAGACATTGAGCCTAAAACCTGTAGAACCATCCTGGCTGGGGCTTTGGATCTCGAAATCAGAGCTTGAACTTGGCCCTGTAAAGTTCGGATCCTTTCGGCAGGAAGAAAGACGCGCATCAATCTTGAGTCTATCTCTGCTCCTATAAACTTTATGTTGAGAGGGCAGCAAGACAGACTTTGACCAATTGAATGTAATCCCCAGGAAACACCCAGGAGATGGTGGCTTTGAGGTTGTCCATTAGTAGATGCCTGGTGGTGGCAGTCAGGAGCCAGTCGTCGAGATAGGGAAACACTTGGAATCCAAGACTTCTCAGGTGAGCCGTCACTACTGCCAAACACTTGGTGAACACCCTGGGGGCTGTGGTGAGACCAAAGGGCAGAGCACGATATTGGTAATGACTGACTCCCAGGCTGAAGCGCAGATACCTTCTGGACGCCTGATGTATCGGTATGTGATAATAGGCGTCCTTGAGGTCTATGGAGCACATCCAAACATCCTTCTCCAACAATGGGAGAATGGATTGTAACGTGACCATTCGGAATTTGGATTATTGGTTCAGTCTGCTGAGATCCAATATTGGCCTCAGGTCCCCTGTCTTTTGGCACTAAAAGAACCTGGAGTAATTTCCTGATCCGATCTGGTCTGTGGGGACCGGTTGGATGACTCCTTTTCTAGCAGCTTTAAAGCTTCTCGGCTGCTATTTCCCTTTGACTGGGTGGTGGGTCCGGGATTCTTTTGGACGGTGGGGGTGAGTATGTGAATGGGATGGTGTAACCTCCGGCAATGATCCGAAGCACCCATCTGTCCTGAGTGATTGACTCCCAGGCTTTTAGGTGCTTGGCAAACGACACCCGACTGGCTCGAGCAGCACAGCCGGGCAATCCCTCATGGTGTGGGAGGCTGAAGAGCCACGAAAGGACTCGCGGTCTCCAGAATGGGGGCCCTCTGCCGCCTCTGGGACGGCGTCTCCCTGAAAAATTTCCCGTCCTCTGCCTCTGGACGGAATCTTCCTGCTGCTGGGAGAAAAACTTGCGAGATTTGCGGAACCACATTTTCCCCTCCTTTAGCCTTGGGGTAAGGCCGAAGGGAGTGGAATAACGGGCACCACGGCAGATAAAGTTTTTCCCTCTTGCTCACAGCGGTAAGGGTGTCTTTCACCTTGGGTCCAAACAATGAGGACCCATCAAAGGGAGCGTCGGCGAAGGAAGACTTGAAGGCCTCCGAAATTGACACAAGCGGAGCCAGGCTTGTGAGAGCCACGCCTGTGCCTCAGCCGCTCCCCCCCCCTTCGGCCGCATAGGAAATGAGCCTCATGGACGAGTTAGAAATTGACGAAGGATAGCCAACTGAGAGCTAACCGACTGGGCTAGCTGCTCAGGTAGGTTACCCGAGAGGGAATCTGACAACTCCTTGACCAGATCCCTCTGAAGCCTGGTAAAATGTGCCAAATAATTCAGAGACCTTAAAGTAAAGGCCGCTGAAGTCAGGGTGCTTCACCTGTCCATACTCCTAGACTCCTTATTAGGAGGATGGCCTCTGCCACGTCCTGTTGTGTAGCAGATGCCACCACCATGGCATCTACAGCCACGCCTTTAGTAAGGAACTCCTTCTCGGGGAGCAGACAAAAATTTATTTGGACGAGAAGGGACTGGTTCCACGGTATCTGGATGTTCCTCTTCCCGCCCTTGACAAACTAAATCCAGAAGCTCGTGGAGACACCCAGGAGGCGGAGGGCTGAGCCCCAAAGGCCTTGAGGAGCACTGATTCGTCCGCAGAGGGGTTTGGATATCCAGCCTCGTTGTTTGAGGATCTCTAAGATGTCTGCAAATGAGACATCATCCGAGGACGACTGGGACCCCTCTGCATCATCCATATCAGTGTCTGATGTAATAGACTCGGGGAGTCCACGTGCTTCCTCTTGCACGATCTCTTCCTTGGGGTTCCTCCGAAGACAACTCAAGAACCCTCAGGAGGAGGGAACCCCACTGGGGGTAACCTCAGGCCTCGGGGCTCGCTGGCTACGGACAGGGGAACTGCCAAAGACCCAGTCTCCACGCCCAGGGAAGGTGCGGTAAAGCCGGAGAGATGGCGAAGAGGACTTGGCCAAGGCACTCCTCATGGCCCTGAAAGCCGGACCCCAGAATCCTGGGAGTGTCGGTCTCGAGCCGTGATAGCCGACGGAAGTCCGCAGTCAAGCACCGAGGGAGGCTCGAACCAAGCATAGGTCCCAAACATCACCCCGGTCCAGCCGAAGAAGTCCAAACTCGGACCCGAAGGCCGGGTTGGAGTAAGGGTCGGAGCCGACCCTGAGATCTCCACCGGCTCCAACAGCACCTGCTCCGGCGGAGCGAAGCAGTCGGAGGAGGAATGGCAATGGGGGCCAAGGTCATCGGCTCAAGCCAACTGGGTCGGAACCGAAACAAATTTTGGAAGACTGGGGACTGGAACAGTCTTTGGAGCACCCTGTCTATATCAGAATCTGACATTCTCGAAGACCGAGAGGAAACAGAACGGGTTGAGGGCCTCTCCATCGGCCCCAAAGGGCTAGGGGACCCCGAGGGCGACTCGATGAGTATCGGCGCCGAGGAATACACACCAGATTCCATCGGTGCCGAGGTGGACTTCGGCCGAGGAGGAAGTGTCTGAGCGACCCTTGTCGGCTCCGAGCAGCGGAGCCGACGAGACCGCCTCTCGATGCCCCAGCCATCGGCTCGAAGCCAGAGGAGTCGATACTGGTGGCATCGAGGCAACCTCGGCTCGAAGTCTTTGGAGCCGAAGGCCTGCCTATGTCTCTTGGCGGTCGGATCCGACGGACTGGTCGGAACCGACGCCTTTCTTTTAGCGGAGAAGGAGAGGATGCCAAGGCTTCTTCAAAGGAAGGTTTAATTAACCCCTTAAGAATCAATTTATTTTTCCTCTCCTGGAGGACCCTTGAGGAAAAAGCGTGACATACGCTGCATGACTCCTGCAAGTGTTTTGCCCTAAACAATATACACAGAGCGAATGATCGTCTGTGATAGACATTTGAAACCACATTTGAACATTTTTAAAGCCGAAGGCCTAGGAGTTTGAGACATTATATTAAACAATTCCAGTAACTTTGACAGGAAAGTAAACAACTATAGATTTACTGATGACAAACCTAAAAATAGGCTTACAGTTATAGCTAACGCAAACACTTTCTGTAAATGACAGGGAACTCTGAAACCCTGTAAAGTTTTAAAGGGTTGACAGACCGGAAGGCCCTGGATGAAGGGGCCGAAATCAAACTCAACCCAATCACACACAACAAATTTTCAATCCAAACACACACAATAAGGCGTTAGCCGTTAAAACAGCTTTTGTGACAAAAACAGCAAAAACTGACAGAAAGTTAGTTAATAAAACTACTCAGCCCAGCCAGCTCGAGACCACGTCTTCGCAGGGAAGCGGCAAACGAGATCTGGGGGACTGGTAGTGGTGCATCCTGGGATATAGTAAGCTCAGCCAATAAGAGACTTCGCTCTTTGGCATAAGCGTGCCGAGGGATCGGCTCCGAACCCATCAGTCAGAATGTAGGCGAGATAGGATCACATAACATATGATGTTATGCAAACATACACAAGTAAATAAATCAAAAAGTACAGTTTTGTACCTACCATAAATGTAGATGTTCGAAGATCCACATTGCTGCAGTCCTTACTTATGGGTAGTCCGCTGTCCTCGGTCGGCCCGAATACCAAAGTATTAGGCTGACGTTGGTCATGGGCGCCTAGAACTGACATCAGAGCGTCAGGGTATAAAAGCGCATGACCGACGTCATATCCTCAGTCTTTTCTTGCCCCAGATGTCAGAAGGCCCTAAACATAAAGGCCACAGCCAAAAACAGAATACCTCCCAAAAGCATGCCCAACAACAACCACCACCCAAACTATATAACCATAACAAACAGCAGTGAGGAAGGAGGGAGGGTAAATTGGACTGCAGCAATGTGGATCTTCGAACATCTACATTTATGGTAGGTACAAAACTGTACTATGTTCTTCATCTCACATTGCTGCAGTCCTTACTTATGGGTAGAATCCCAAAGCAACGGGAATGGGAGGATGGAAATATCATAAAGCATTAGGGGCTGCCTAACATGCCCTGTAATATTGCAGTGGCAAACCCAGCCCTAGATTTAGAATAAAGAGGAAGGTGGTAATGTTTAGAGAAAGTATGTACTGAACTCCAAGTAGCTGCTTCCAAAATATCTTTTGTAGCTACCCCTCTTAGAAAGGCAGTAGAAGTGGCAGTAGCCCTAGTGGAATGAGGTCTAACTCCAGCCGGAACCTCCTTACCATGATGGGAATAACAGAAAGAAATACAACTCCCAATCCATTTAGAAATAGTTTGTTTTGAAACAGGTTTACCCTGAGAACCCAAAGCAAAAGAAACAAACAACTGTTGAGACTGTCTGAACTCCTTGGTTCTGCTCAAGTAATAACGTAACTGCCTGTGAATATCCAAAGTATGCAAAATCTTCTCCCCTTTATTTTGGGGATTTGCATAAAAAGTAGGCAAATGAATTGTTTGATTTAAAGCCACACTAGAAACCACTTTAGGCATAAAGGAAGGATTAGTACGCAAAGATACCCTGTCCTTATGAAAAATCAGGAAAGGCTCCACTGCCATAAGGGCCTGTAATTCAGAAACCCTTCTTGCAGAAGTAATGGCCAACAAAAAAGCAGTCTTCCATGACAAATACTTTAATTCGGTAGTAGCTGCAGGCTCAAAAGGTTGTAGAGTAAGTTTTTCCAACACAAAATTGAGATCCCAAGCAGGAGTAGGAGCTCTTGGGGGTCTTATGTTCTTTGCCCCTCTAAGAAATTGCTTAAACACAGGATGAGAGAATAAAGGAGGATCACAATCATAGTGAGCAGAAATGGCTGCAGCATGAATCTTTATAGAGGAGAAAGACAAACCTTTGTCCAATAACTCAGTAAGATATTGAAGAGAAGCACTTAAATTAGGCTTGGAAACATCAAATGCCTTTGCTTTGCTCCAAATAAAAAATCTCCTCCATTTATCCGCGTAAACTTTTCTGGTACTAGGCCTTCTGGCCTCCAAAATAACATTCAAAACTTGTTGTGGAAGCTGAGACCCTCCAGGGTCTAAAACAGAATATGCCAGGCTGTTAGATGCAGAGACTGAATCCTGGCATTGAGGAAGTGATTGCCCTCCTGAGACAAAAGATGCGGAATCAAAGGAAGAGGCCAAGGAGGCTCCCTCACTAAACTCCTCAGTAGTGGGTACCAGTGCTGTCGAGGCCAATCCGGCGCCATCAGGATCATGGATGGCTTGTCTTGTCTGGCCTTCAAGAGTACCTTGGGAAGAAGAGGCAGAGGTGGAAAGGCATAGACATGAAGATTGCTCCAACTGAATGATAGAGCATCCACCTTCCAAGCTGTGTGATGAAACATTTTTGTGCAAAACTTTGGCAACTGGTAATTTAGTGGAGAAGCGAACAGATCTATGTCTGGAGTCCCCCATAACACTGTCAACTCTTGAAATACATGAGGATCCAATTTCCACTCGTGAGGATCCACTATTTGTCTGCTCAACACATCTGCTAAGGAGTTCTGTGCTCCTGGCAGAAACCTTGCCTGAAGATTGAGGTGTAAGCTGAGAGCAGTCTCCCACAAAATCATCGCTTGTCTGCAAAGAGGGTACTACTGGGTTCCCCCCTGCTTGTTGATGTACCACATGACAGTAGTGTTGTCTGTTTGAATCAACACCTGCCCTGGGTGAAGTAAATCCTTGAAAGCCTTTAATGCAAATTGAACTGCTAACATCTCCTTCAAGTTGATATGCAAATGTTGAAGTTTGACAGGCCACGTGTCTTGCACCCATTTTCCATTGAGGTGTGCTCCCCAAGCCTTGTCCGAGGCATCTGTCGTTAGAATCTGACTCGCCTCTGGTCGGGTCACAGAGAGTCCCTTGTTTAGGTGACATTCCTGAGCCCACCACAAAAATTCCTTCTGAATGCAAGGTATCATCTGAATGACAGTGTCTAGATCTTGGCAGTGTTGTGTCCATACATTTTTGAGATACCATTGAAGCTTCCTCATATGCAGTTTGGCATTGGGAAGCACCAGAATACAAGATGCCATGAACCCCAAGGCTTGAAGGACTGTCCTTGCAGTCAGCCTGGACTGTAGAGACATTTGATGGAAATAAAGAGAAAGGCTTCTTTGTTTGTCCGGGGTCAAAAAAGCCATCTGGGAAGCTGTATTCAGTCTCACACCCAGAAAGCACATGTCTTGAGAGGGTACTAGACTGGACTTTGTTTCGTTCACAGAATACCCTAGGCATCTTAACACTGCCATCACATACTGTAGATGATGAAGAAGTCCGTCCTTCTCTTGAGCAATAATCAGGCAATCGTCCAAATAAGGATAAATCTGAATTCCTCTTAACCTGAAAAAGGCTATCACTGGAGCCAGAACCTTTGTGAACACTCTGGGCGCAGTAGATAAGCCAAAGGGCAATGCAGAGAACTGATAATGTAAATTTCCAGCTCAGCAGGTACCTCCTGCAACTTGGCCTGATAGGAACATGAAGATAAGCCTCTTTGAGATCCAGAGTTACCATCCAGTGATCTTTTCCCAACAGAGGTAAAAGCTGTTGTAACGTCAGCATCTTGAACTTTGGAATGTCCAGGTAAGTGTTGAGGATAGATAAATCCAAAATTGGTCTCCACGTGTTCCCTTTCTTTGGAACTAAAAAGAGGCGAGAATAAAATCCTAGGCCCACTTCTGACAGAGGAACTGGCTGTATAGCTCCTATTTGAAGAAGTAAAGAAATCTGTTTGTGAGCCTCTATCCTTTGTCGAGGAGGAACGTCTGGCATACCTTTGAAAGGAGGCAATGTATGGAAATAAAACTTGTAGCCTCGGTTTATAATGTCCAACACCCATTTGTCCTGGGTGATCAAAAGCCAGTTTTGCTTGAAAAGTGCTAACTTTCCTCCCAAAGGAGCTGCCAGGCAAGAGGAATCTGGCAGCTGAAAATGCAGGTCATTGGGTCTGTTTACGAAAGGACTGGCCCCTGCCCTCACCTGCAGATTGTGCAGGCGAACTCCATGTTCTAGGTCTGAAGGAACTCTGAGCTCTGCCCCTACCACGTCTAGATCTGCCCCTAGACTGAGAATCAGAAGAAGGGTACGTCCATCCTTTAGCAGGCCAATTTCTACTAAACTTTGGAGGTTGCACCTGCAAAAAATCTTTAACAGTCTGCATAGACTTAGCCTTGTCCTCCATTTTCTTTAATACAGACTCCACAGGAGGACCAAACAAAACTTCAGACTGTAAAGGAGCATCCAGAATTCTAGTCTTAACATGCTCTGACAAATTCTGATCCTTAAGCCAGGCGTGCCTTCGAATAACTGAACCAGTGGCCGCCACCCTTGAAGAGGCTTGTAAAGCATCAAAGCCACACTGCAAAGAATGTTTGCCCACCTGTTCAGAGACATGTACCAAATCTTGCAATTCTTTACACTCTATACCCTCTGCTAAAGCATCCACTTTAGATTTTAGCTGAGAAAGGAGGAAATTCTGATATTTCAACATATGAAACTGGCAATTTAAAGCCCTCATTGCCAATGTAGAAGAGGTATACACCTTCTTACCCCATCTATCCAAAGCTCTAGCCTCTTTAACTAGAGGAACCGGATTTTTTACAACAGAAGCTCTAACACCCTTAGGCCCCTGACTAATGGTTTCTGGGTCTGCTCTAGGACTTTTATACAGATATTTATGAGCCTCAGGCACCCTGTAATACCTGTCGGTTTGACTGGCGCAGGAGGCACAGAATCTGGATTAAGGGAAGCCTCCGAGAAAACATCTTGAACAACATCCAAAACTGGAGGTATAGCTAAGGGCCTATGCTGTGGTAGAAACAAGAATTCCCTAAGCCTTTTCCGGGAATCAGAGAAATCCTGTCCTTCCCACTTAAAATGTTCCCTCATGGAATGTAAAGTTTCTGAAAATGAAAAATCCTCAGGAGGAGAAGCAGAAGGAGTGGAATCCTCTGCATCAGAATCCGAATAAGGAGGAAAATCTTGAATGTCTTCCACAGAAGACTCTGAATCATCTGAGGCCTGCTCCAAACTTTCCAACTCTGTCTCTACCCTGGGCCTCTTATCAGGAGGGGGCATAGAACCTCTAATTAAAGTAATCAAATCTTCTGCCATTTTAAGCATGTGCTTTTTAGGCACTGACCCTGAGGAACCAGGACTGACACCAGAGGAAGACAAAACAGGCCTGCCCTTAGAAGGAGCCTTAGAGATAGTAGCAGAAGGCCTAACCACCCTAGGCACAGTAGGGAGAATAGTAACCTGAGAGGCCCCTTCAGCCTGACCTGACTCCTGAGAGGCCACCTCTTGCAAAATCAAAGTTTCCCCCTGAGTTTCAACAGGAACTTCAGCCGGGTCCACATGCTCCCCTGTAGCCTCTAAAGGACCGGCGTCCGAAACGGACGAATCATCCTGCCTAAGCTTTACAGATTTGTCTTTGCGCTTCTTAGTGGAAGCGGGCGTCGGAGGATCCGACGGCATATTATAATTACACCGCTTGCCAAAGACTAACCTAGCGCAATCTAACCTCCGTTTTATAGTGCGCTTATTGAACCTAGCACAAAACCGACACCCTACTACGTCGTGCTCCGGTCCCAAACAAGGAATACAAAGCGAGTGGTAATCCCTATGCGGTATCTGTTTCCCACAAGAAATACAATTATTCACTTTTTCTGACATCCGGTAAATAACTGAGGCAAGAAAAAACAAAAATATTCCCCAACGGGGCACTTAGCCCAACTTGGTATCTGTCAAACTCCGAATTCGAAAAATTTCAGAACGCCGAACGGCACTTGCAACGCTGCTTCTGCATCGGACCATGCGGCAAAAAAGACTGAGGATATGACGTCGGTCATGCGCTTTTATACCCTGATGCTCTGATGTCAGTTCTAGGCGCCCATGACCAACGTCAGCCTAATACTTTGGTATTCGGGCCGACCGAGGTCAGCGGACTACCCATAAGTAAGGACTGCAGCAATGTGAGATGAAGAACATCAGTAGTTGCAAGCAAATACACCATGAAGGAATACCCCAAATAGGTTGTATGTTAAAGGTGTTTGTCATAAGCTCTGTCCTAAGAGGGGATGGAGGGAGGGCAACCTGGACTGCAGCTGTACGAGCACTGTAACATCTACATTTATGGTAGGTACAAAACTGTACTATGTTCATCGTGCATACAGCTGCAGTCATCATACTTGGGTAGAATCCCAAAGCTAAGTAAGGGTGGCTGGTACTAAGCGGAATAAGGAGGGGCTAGAATGCCCTGCAGGACTGCTGTGGCAAAGCCTGCTCTAGATTTTGAGTATAGTGGAAGTTGGTAGTGCTTGGTGATAGTGTGCACTGAACTCCAAGTAGCTGCTTCCAAAATGTCCTTGGTAGGGACCCCCCTGAGGAAAGCTGCTGAGGTAGCTGTAGCCCTGGTGGAGTGGGATCTGGTTTATACAGGCACTAGTTTTCCATGAAATTAATAACAAAAGCGTATGCAGTGAGCTATCCATTTTGAAATAGTCTGTTTGGAAATAGCCTTTCCTTGAGCACCTGTAGCATAGGACACAAAGAGCTGCTCAGATTTCCTGAATGACTTTGTTCTGTCCAAGTAATAATGAAGTTGCCTGTGAATGTCCAAGGAGTGTAGTAGCCTCTCCCCTTTGTTCTGTGGATTTGGATAAAAGGTAGGTAAATGAATAGTCTGATTCAAAGCCACACTGGATACTACCTTTGGCATGAAGGTAGGGTTGGTTCATAAGGAAACCCTGTCCTGATGGAAAATGATGAATGGTTGCACAGCCATGAGGGCCTGTAGCTCCAAAACCCTGCGTGCTGAGGTAATAGCCAGAAGCAAGGCTGTTTTCCACGACAAGTATTGTAGCTCTGCTGAGGAAGCTGGCTCAAAAGGAGGCAGTGTCAGCTTCTCCAATACGAAGTTGAGGTCACAAGCTGGAGCTGGTGGTTTCCATGGGGGTCTTGTATTTTTTGCCCCTCTGAGGAACTGCCTTAATAGAGGAAGTGAGAATAGAGAAGGATCCGTATTGTATTGTGCTGAAACGGCTGAAGCGTGGATCTTGATGGAAGAGAAGGAAAGGCCACTGTTTAACATCTCAGCTAGGTACTGTAAAATCTGAGGTATATTTATTACCGAAGGATTCTGACCCTTTGCTTGATTCCAGGAACAAAATCGTTTCCGTTTGGCGGAGTAGGTTTTTCTAGTAGAGGGTCTCCTGGCCTCCAAGATGACATCCTGTACCTCTTTGGAGAGGAGTCTGTTGGCAAATTAAGGTATTTTCCATGCAGCTAGATTTAGAGTTCTGAGTTGGCTGTGAAGGGTCTTGTAGTTGTGCTGGGACAACAGAAGAGGAACTTGAGGTAGGATCCATGGTGGTGAGTGCGACAGGCTGTTTATGAGAGGATACCAGTGCTGTCGTGGCCACTCTGGAGCAATGAGAATCATTTGTGGTCTCTCTGCTCTGGTTTTTAATAGGACTTTGGTCAGTAGAGGTAGAGGAGGGAAGGCATAGACTGTCAATGCTGTCCAAGTGAAAGAGTGCGTCCACTTTCCAGGCCTGTGGATGATATGTCCTTGAGCAGAATTTTTCCAACTGGTAATTTCGGTGGGTAGCAAATAGATCTAGGTCTGGCTGTCCCCATGCTTGCGTTATCTTTGAGAAGACTTGAGGATGCAACTTCCATTCGTGTGGGTGTGTCATATTTCTGCTTAAACTGTCTGCCAGTGTGTTTTCCTTCCCTGGCAGGAATTGTGCCTGCAGTTGAACTTGTAATTCCAAGGCTGAGATCCACAGGGTCATAGCTTGCCTGTACAGGGGATATGAATGCGTCCCTCCCTGTTTATGTACCACATGACTGTGGTGTTGTCTGTCCTTATTAATAGCTGGCCCGGATGCAGTAGGTCCTTGAAGGTCATAAGAGCATTTTGCACAGCTAGCATCTCCTTTTGGTTGATGTGTAGGTGCATCTGTTTTTGGGACCATTTTCCCTGGATGCACTAATCTGCCATGTGTGCTCCCCAGGCGTAGTCTGAGGCGTCTGTTGTGATGATTTGACTTGCTTGTGGTATACAGAAAGGGAGACCCGCGTTTCTTTGGCATGCTTGAGCCCACCACAAAAATTCCTTTTGAAGGCATGGAATGAGTGGCAAAATTGTTTCCAAGCTGTGGCTGTGTTGACACCATAAGTTTTTTAGGTAGAATTGTAGTTTCCTCATATGCAGCTTTGCAAATGGTATTAGTAGGATGCAAGATGCCATGAACCCCAGAGCCTGCAGGACTTTCCTTGCAGTTAGCCTGGTTAAAGTTGCCATCTTGTTGAAGTATTGAGACAGTTGCCCTTGTTTGTCTGGTGTGAGGTAAGCCCTCTGGGCCATTGTATTTAAGCTGGCAACCAGGAAAATTATCTGTTGAGAGGGTATTAGTTTTGATTTCTTTTTGTTCACTATGTACCCCGGGTAGTTTAACAGTTTTATTACAAACACCAGATGCTGCAATAGAATGTCCTTGCTGTCCGCTTGGATCAGGCAGTCGTCCAGATATGGGTAGATTTTTATTCCTCGTCTGCAGAAAGCAATTACTAATGCCAGGCATTTCATAAACACTCTGGGCGCAGTAGATAAGTCAAAGGGCAAAGCAGATAATTCATAATGGGTTGAACCTGCAAGAAATCGGAGGTATCTTTTGCAATCTTGTCTGATAGGGACATGCAGGTATGCCTCCTTAAGGTACAAAGTTACCAGCCAAGACTCCTTGCCCAGCATGGGAAGAAGCTGCTGTAATGTGAGCATCTTGAATTTTGGTGCCTCTAGATGTGTTTAAAATAGATAGGTCTAAGATGGGTCTCCAATCTTTGTCCTTCCTTGGTATCAGAAATAGTCTTGAGTAAAAACCTTGACCTTGTTCTTTTGCAGGTACCTCTTGAATTGCTTTCATATCCATGAGAGCGGAAATTTGTTTTTGTGCCTCTGCCCATTGATTTTGTGGCAGGTTTGGCATGCCTCTCATTTTTGGAAGGGTGTGAAAGTGGAACCTGTAGCCTCTGTCTATGATATCCAGAATCCATTTGTCCTTTGTAACAATGTGCCAGTTTTTTGAAAATAAGGCCAGTTTTCCGCCCAAAGGTGCTGCCATTATTGCTTTGGCAGGCATAGGGGAAAGTCATTGCATCTGTTTTCTAAATGACTGCGGTCTATCTTCTCCAGCTCTTGGGACTGATGCTTGCCACTGCCTAGCTCTGTAAGATCCTTGAGGTTGTCCTCTACCCCTTGGGCGTCTGAATCTACCCCTTTGGGGTCTGTCCGTGGCTGGAAAGGACCAATTTTTTGAAGGCCAGTTTCTGCTGAAGCGTGGAGGCTGCACCTGCAAGAAATCTTTAACTGTTTGCATAGATTTCGCTTTTTCCTCCATTTTCTTTAGTACCTCCTCCGTTTTAACACCAAACAATACATCTTTTTGTAGTGGTGCATCTAATAACTTTGCTTTGACATGATCTGGCAAGGTTTGCTCTTTGAGCCAAGCGTGTCTACGTATGACAGACCCCGTGACAGCAGCTCTACATGAGGCCTCTAAAGCATCAAAACCACACTGTAAGGTATGTTTCCCCATTTGTTCTGCTCCATGCAACAAATCCTGCAACTCTTTCAAATCTGGTTGTTATGTTTGTGTCATTTTGCTTTTCAGCTGAGATAGCAAGAACTGCTGGTACTTTAACATATGAAATTGACAGTTTAATGCCCTCATGGTTGAAGTGGCTGATGTATACACCTTTTTCCCCCACCTTTCTAATGCTCTGGAATCTCTCTCTGAAGGTAAAGGGTTTTTAGCAGTAGAGGCCTTAACCCCCTTGGGACTCTGAGAAAAAGTTTCTGGGTCAGCATAAGGGCTTTTATAAAGGAACTGGTGAGAATCAGGAACCCGGTAATATCTGTCTGGTTTAACAGGGGCAGGAGGTAAAGAGTCTGGATTAAGACTGGCTTCTGCATACACATAATCCAAAATATTTAAGACACGAGAAATAGCCAGGGGCCTATGCTGGGGAAGTAGCAGAAATTCCCTGAGCCTTTTCTTGGAATCTGAATAATCTTGGCCTTCCCAGTGGAAGTGCTCTCTCAATGTATGAAGGGTTTCCCCAAAAGAGTAGTCCTTAGGGGGGGGAGACCGAGGGAATAGACTCCTCAGCATCAGAGTCTTCAAATGGGGAATAGGCGTAATCCTGGTCCTCAGAAAGGTCTGAGGTAATAGAAGCCTCGTCTGAGGAAGGGAAGTCTTCCTCCAACCTGGGTCTTTTGTCTGAGGGGGGTTGAGAACCCCTGATGAGTGCAATCAAATCCTCAGCCATTTTAAGCATCTGTTTTTTAGGCATGGGGCCTTGAGAGGAGGTCTGAGGACCCTGTTTTTTAATTTTCATTGGAGCTTTAGATTTAGAGGACAATTTAACAGAGAAGGTGGTAGGCCTGAAAACGCCTTCAGAAATGGCAGGCCTCGCTAAATTTTCCGTTTCTCCGCCAAGAGTGGCGTCGGTATCTGCAGTGGGAATTGAGACAGAGGAAGCTGCAACCTCGGGTACTGAAGTCACCGGTAAAATAGTCTCATCGGTAGTCAGGGGCTGCGTAGGTGCCTCGCTGAGAACCGGTAGTCTGCCTTAGTGTGATCTCAGTACTCTGTGCAGGCCTCGGATGTCTGTCCTTATCCTTTCGTTTTTTGCCTGAAACTGGCGTCGGTATATCGGACGACGTGATCCAATTAAATTTTTTGCCAAAATAATGAAGGGCGAACTCTGCCCGGTGCTTAATAGTGCGCTTGTTAAACCTAGCACAAAAACGGCAGGCCGAGACGTCGTGGTCTGGCCCTAAGAGTGAAAATCCTTACGCGGTATTTGCTTCCCACAAGAAATGCAATTATTAACTTTGTCCGACATCGGTCTGAGGGAAGAAAGTTTCCCCAACGGGGTACTTAGCTTTAAAGAAGACTTTGGCTGAAATACTATTCGTAAATCTCAGGAGCTGGCCGACCAGCATTTGCGAACTGCTTCTGCTTCGGGCACCACACGGCAAGAAAGACTGAAGAAAATGGCGTCGGCTGCCTCTTTTATACTCCTGCCGCACTGACATCAGGGAAGAAGCGACGACAACAGACGCTGGACCTAGACTTTGGAATTCGGCCAACCGAGGACCCGCCTGACGGCAGGATAACCCAAGTGTGATGACTGCAGCTGTATGCACGATGAACATCCCCATTTAAACCATGTTCCATACAACAAAAACAGGAAAAGGGGGATTCCATGTGAAGGATAGAGGGAACCAACCTGTTGAAATATTCACTGGCAAGAGTTTCCTAGAGTACCATCTGTTCAAAGAACAGTAGGCGACAATCTGAAGAGGGGAAGGGTTGGTGTGCTGATCCAGATGAAAACGGGACAACACAAATTTGTCATTATGGTAAGTACATAACTTTCATATTGATTTTGTCCATTTTTGTCGGATTCAACATACAGGACAGATTCCATAGATACACAATTGCCTGGGTGGTATTAAAGATGATGTTCCTGTGAATGATGGAGGCAAAGGAGGTAACAGACCTGGACTGTACATCTACCTTATAGTGAGAGAGAAGTATGTATGGTAGACCAGGTAGCATCTGTACAAAATTATCAACTAGAAAATGTTGAAAAACTGTGCAAGTTGCCACTGCCCTCCTCAAATGAGCAGTCAGTATTTTGGTTAAGGATAAACTCAAATTGTCAAAAAAGTAACAATTGAAAGCCATCTTGAGAGTGTGTGGGTGACAGAGACACTATGTCCCAATTTTGTCTTGGATAATGCAACAATTTCTCCAGTTTCCTGAAGTCTTAGTTCTGTGTAGGTAGAACCTAAGTTGTATGTGAACATCAAGTAAATGCAATGTGTATTTTCCCTTATTTGAAAACTTTGGAAAGAAAAACTGGTAGATAGAGACAGATTTATGTTGGATTTAGATGATACTTTAGTAATAAAGGAGGAAGTTAATTTTAGGAAAACCGCAACCTTGGGGGGGGGGGGGGGGCATGGTGGTTTACATGAGACAGCCTGCAATTCTCAAACTTCTTTTTGCAGAAGTAACTGCTAGTTTAAAGATGGACTTCCATGTTAAAAACTAAGTCTACAGAAGCCGCTGGCTCAAAGGGAGGAGGTCACGTAAGGGCCTGAAGCATCAACTTAATATACCATGGAGGAAATGTGTTCTTTAAAAGGTATCCAAGTCGTCTTTTCTAGGAGGGATTTTCCTTCTTTGACCCGCTGTAAAGAGGCTATAGGAGTTTCATTGTGGCCTACATGAAAATTAGAAATGGCTGCAAGTTGAACTTGGATTGTGTAGAAGCTAGAGCCATTTTTGAACAATATAGACAAGAACTCCAAACTGAAAACATTTGACAACTTTAATAGAACAATGATAATCCAAAGAAAAGCAGAAAGCAAGAAAATACCACTGTTGTTGGTGGGTGTTGATGCAGAGAAAACATTTGACAGAATAAGCTGGGATTTTAGGGCAAAGTAAGCATTTGCATTCCCTGACAAAATAATAAAAGCTAATTAAAAGTACACAGGAGGGATCAGAAGCAAAAATTAAAGTGGGGGATTCCTCTCTGAGAAAAATCTGTTTGGACAGTGGAACCAGGGAGGGAAATCTACTTTCCTCTATTTCCTTTGTATTTAGAAGGATTGGCAAAAAAAAATAAGGGACTCAGAAGTTCCAAGGATGCAATTGTTATGGTAATCAAGAAAAGCTGGCTTTAATTTACAGATATTTTATTTTGTACCTTTTAAAGCCTGAAAAGGACATTTCAGTGTTGTGGAACATTGAGACAGTTTGAGTCTTTTTGGGATACAAAATTAAAGAAGATAAAACAGAGGCAACAGCTGTAAACTATCCCACCTATATATAAATTGGTTCTGCAATAATTTATATTTATGGGGAAGTGATAAAATCAAGTACTTAGGATTTTGTAACAGCAGTTAAGATATGTGGGAAGAGACAAAAGAATACAAAAACTGAGAAATTGGGTGTGATTTATGAATATGGATAGCAAGATATAAGCAGTGAAAATGCTTTTAATCCCATTAGTTTTATGCACAGGTCAGACATTTTTTTATCAAAACACAGGAAAATAAAAAGAGTTGAAGAATTTTTTATCTGAGAAAGGGGCACCGCAAGAGTCAAGTGGGTAAGTTAATCCTTCAAACAGAACATGGTGGTTTGAGATGATCAAATTTGGAGTATTTCAAAGCTACACAGATAAGGCTCCTCTCTCTCAAACAGAAAGGGGTGATTACAAAATGGGGGGGGGGCTCAAAAGAGAGAGAGATTGGAATTGTGGATGCAAATCCTGAGGAATAACCACAGAGAAAGTTATATTCATAAAAGTAGCAGAAAGTACTACAATAACTAAGATAACACGAGAATAGAGAAAGAAGATTCTGTTGATAGGGATGACTGCAATTAGAGATACATAGAATAGGCAAAGAGGGGGGCTGGAATTTACTGGAGAAAACTGGCATAGGAACCAAGGTACTGGGAGCAAATTAGACAGGGAAAGATAACAGAATGAGAGGAGGCCAAGAAATAATTTAAACTGCAAGCTAGAGATTGCCTTCCCCATCAAGGACTGATAGAGTACAGGCAGACAGAAAGGAGTATGGGTTCCCAAGTAATAGACCAGCACTGGTAACATTTGAAGAAGAATCTAGAACAGGGACTTGCTTATCCAATGGGAGGATATTATGCATGGGTCCTAAATATGCCACACAGTCTAGAAGACATAGGATCTTTGCTTGGAAGTGTTTGCTAAAGTACTTTTATACCCCAAGCAGACTCCAAAGAACTTTTCCGCAATAGATTGCAAATGTTGGAGGTGTAATAGGGAAGAAGTAATTGGGGAACATTTTAGGAGTGTGAGAAGTTAACTTTAAAAATCCCCTGCAGACTATTCTGTCAAAAACGCTGGGTGAGCGAATTATTTTTTTGAGCAGTGATACAAAGTCAGAAGGGCTTAGACATAGTAAGGCCTTGCTGAGTTTAATTCTGGTGTCGGCCAAAAAGCAATTAGTAGAAAATAGAAAGCAAAGTCTAAACCAGCCATACTACAAACAGTGACTATAGTAACAAATATATATCTATATATATATCTATATATATATCTATATATATATCTATATATATATATATATATATATATATATATATATATATATATATATATATATATATATAAATAAATAAACAAACAAACCCAAAACTGAAGTGTGATCTTTAGAAAAGGGCAGGAGCAAATTATACAGAAAAACTGAATTGTGGGAACATGCATACAAATGCTTTGGAGGAGGAATAAGGTTGAAGGAAAGGCAGGAGGAATAAGGTTGAAGGAAAGGCAGAAGGAATTGAAAAAGCTATGTAATGTTTGCCTGGCAATAACTGCATAAATGATTATGAACGATGTATAAAGTTTGCAACTGAAAATATGTCAGCAGGGCTTGTTTGTATCAATTAAACATTTTTATGATTAGTTGACATAGGTAAGTGTTTCTTAAAACAAAAAGGCACACAAACTAAAATGGAAGAAAGGAATGCAGAAAATAGGTAAAATCTTTCTTGTAGCCAAAAAGGAGAGTCTTCTCCATTTACTTCATATACTCTATTACTAGACTTCTGTCAAACCAAGTACATGAACTACATTTTCCGAAAACCTGGCATCCCTCGCCATCGTTAAAGTTAGTTTTGAGGGTTTCGGGGTGTAGGAGAGGATGCCTAGATAGACGAGATAGGAGGTCTGCACTGTAATCCAGCCTCTAGGATGGACATAGTCGGCCAGACCAAACATGCGGAAACCAGACATGTCAAGGCCAATAAGGGGCAATGAAAATTACTTCCACCTTGCACTTTCTGGCTTTCTGAATGAATTTCATGATCAACAGAAGGTGGGGGCATAAAGGGGACCTGCGGGCCAACTGTGGATCAAATATTCCCTTTATGAACGACCTTGAGGTGGTATTAAGGCAAAAGTACTTGATAAATCCAAATAAGGACATTTTGGTTTTGTGGAACATTTTGAAAAAAAAAAAGTTTCACCATATAAAATTATAATTAAAGAAGGCTATAGCTGTAAACTACGTACTCACATGAACTGGATCAACAATACTCATACTGACGGGGACTTAAGAGAAACTATTTAGTTGGAGGGACTGTTTCGGCACATGCGCAAACCACCATAATCATTGGCAAGTATTAGGCAATTAGTCTGCAACTATTACAAACCTAGCAAAACACCCTATTCAACAGTCCCCTCCAGCCTAAAGCAGGCTAAAATAATATAGACTGGTGGAGAATGTGAGGCTCCAAATCCAACCACATAGGTTTACTTGAAGGTGTCAAGGGTGTTACTCTGCTTGACATACAGTGGAATTTGTTCAAGAGATGAGGGATATTAATCATGCTAATGCATCTGATTTACCTGTTGATAAAGTTTAGTTTTTTTAAACTAGGCATCTGATGTACCATTTGTTCTGCAAAAGGAATAAGAAACAGTAAGAGGGTTGGATCTTTCATGGTTCAGGAGGCTAGGCACAGATCTCCACAGAGGTCTATAAAAGATAGAGCACAGAGAGATGGCTTCCGGTCGGTCCTGACAGCCTTGATAATTTTGAAGCTTCTGATCTTTTTAGTTATGCTTCTCTGAAGTTGAATATGTTTAGATAAATATGCGCCCAGATGTGCATTACATTAAATAATGTGTCATATGAGTCAAGTAAAAGGTTTGGATCTGGCGAACATGCCTTTGGAATTTAGATTGATTTATATGTTTGCACAGTATTTCGGAAAACCCAAGTGTGGCTAGATCCCTTACAACAGTGTCTGATTGGAGGAGTCTCATATCTATAGGTCTGTATGATTTTTTAAATAAAAAACTATGCTACATTTCCGCACATTTAAAATTGAGACCATTGTCATTCACCAACTGTTAACATGGCAAATGAGAAAAGGTAAAAGGTCAACCACCACCACCCAATTTATAGTTGACTGCAAACTTTGATAAACATAAGCCATGAATTTTGGCCTACAGGTTTTGAAATGGATACCAAATAAGAGGGTGCAACACTGAGCCCTGGGGTATACCACTGGTAAACTTCATACTTGCAAGTCTAACGTGGGTTCTGTCAGGCAATAAGTTAGCTATCCAGTTACAGCATAAGGATTCACAAGTATGTCAGTAATGCTTGCAAAGTAAACTGTGTCAAAAGCCATGGCCAGGTCAATATTTATTGCATTTGTTCACCGGATGTTCGAGCTGGGCAAAAAGCTACCCCCATTTCAGAGGGCTGGGGAGAAAAGCTCCAGAAAGTTAGAACATTAATTATACTCCTATGTTCTTTATGTAAACAGAATTATCATGTAAAGAGCTGTGAAATATAGAATTGAATGTGGCAGAATTTAAGAAAAGGAAATGAAGGATTAAGAGCTAACAGAGCGCGCCTTTTAGGATAGGTAGAAAAAAAAGAGGAAGAGGAGAATGTGGACTAAGAAAATAAAGAGCTTAGAAAGAATAGAACAAAGGAAGGGATGATGTATTATCCAGGGGTTGTGCAAGTACAGATCAAGGTATCATGTAGGTATTCTCCTGTTTGCGACTACTGCTTTTCTTAAAGGGAGAAGGGAGTTTCAAATGTTGGCCAGATAGATGTAGACAATCACCAGCTTGGTTGTTAGCTTTTGTAACAGTTAACATTGGTCACTGGATTTCAGCCATCTACTAGGGTTATAAAGTAAAGAACATTTTTCAAACTAGGGAGTTTGTCCCAGGCAGGGGTGCCCTCTTTCCACTAAAGGGCCCATCTCTATACCGGAAGAATGCAAAGTTCCCGTAATCACAGCTGCACAAGTAAAAAAAAAAGCTCTCCAAAGCCAAGAAAACAGTATCCATAGGACCTGACAACATCCCAAGCTGCATTCTACATGAACTACAGAACGGACTACCATGTTCAATCATAGCCTCACCTCAGGCTTTGTGTCCACTGAATGGCGCACAGCAAAGGTTATCCCACTCCACAAAGGGGAAGCCACCACGGACCCCAGGAACTATTGCCTCATTAGCCTGACTAGCCTGGTCTGTAAGGCTATGGAACATATCATGGAACTTATAAACAATGACATTGGTAATCTCCAAACTCTGGACCCTACCCAGTTCGGGTTTGTAAAATGCAGATCATATCTCCTAAACCTGATAGACTTCTTTGAAGCGGTTACCAAAGCTGTAGATGAGAGTAAGGTGGTTCACACAGCCTATCTAGATCTTGCCAAGGCTTTCGACACCATCCCCCAACTCTATAATTATAGATAAACTCACTAAACTAGGTATAAATCCCTATGTAATAAGATTGGTTGCCAACTGGCTCACTGACAGAACCCACACTGTGAAAGTAGCAGACTCTAAATCCAACTTCAGACCAGTGACAAGTGAAGTACCACAGGGTTCAGTCCTAGGTCCTCTCCTGTTTGGTATCTACTTCGCTGAATCACAGGCTAACACAGAAGGTCTTTGGCTAGCAAAGTTTGTAGATGACTGCAAACTAGGAGCCATAATCAAAACTCCCAACGATGTGGACATGCTACAAAAGGGCCTCACAGAGAGATGCCTGGTGTCAAAGCCATGGCCTCAAGCTCAATGCCAAAAAGTGCATGGTCTTCCCTTCTGGTAAAAACTCTGTACCCATGAACTACCACATAGGCAGTAGTCTACTCAACACCGAAAGTGTGATAAGAGACCTTGGGACACAGGTGGACAGTAGTCTCTCCTTTGATAATCACATCGCCACAGTCAGGAAATCCTTACACATGGCACACATCACAAAAGGTTTCTCATCCAGGAAAAAAAAATAGAGGTCATTGTTCCCCTTGTACTCTATGATGGGTTTAATGAGTGATGAGTGAACACCCCTTTTGGTATGTACCTCACAAAACACCTACAACTGGGAAGGACACAGAAATACCTCACAAAGAGGATTACCAGCCTCAAACAGATGCACTACGCAGACAGTCTCAAAAAAACTCCAGCTTTACTCAGTCGCATATCACCTACTCAAAGGCGATCTCTGCCTAACATACAAAGCTATGTCAAACCCAGATCTGTTGGACATGCTCCACGTAAAGAAATCCCAATCCCTCCGAGCTACATGCTCTAGGGACCTAAACCTTGTCACCACAATAAACAGAACATGCTGGAGGGATAGATTCCTGTCCCAGAGACTTCCCATCCTCTGGAACAAACTACCTAGCTATATCAAATAAAGCTCCTCATTAGCACTCCAACAAAATCTTGATGATTGGATGGGAGATGGGAAATTCACTCCGGGGATCACTTCTGTGGTTCTGCTCGACAGGGGCACAAGAAAATAATTTTCTTGGGTGGGAAAAGCCAAGGTTCTGTTTGGCTAGGCTTATATAAGCCCTAGGGCCAATAGCCTAGTACCTTCCTATGAACCTATTATATTTAGAACCGTTGGCAAAGAAAATAAGGGACTCAGACATTCAAGGATATAAATTGGTATGGTAGTCAAGAAAAGCTGGCACTTGCAAGACGGTTGCACGTTGAGTAACAGCTTAAGACTAGCTCTCCAAGTGTAAAAATAGAAGACCAGCAGAAAAGGCAAGTAGGCTTGCTTTTACGGGTAAATTTCAATAACTGGCTAGTAAGTGTACCGCCTGGATGCCAGGAAGAGAGAAATAGAGGACCTGGAAAAAAAATCAGGTACAAAAAGTTAGGAAAAAAACACTGACTGGGGAAAGTGCATTACTTTTTGCCGAACTGCAGAAATCTCCAGACATTAATTCCAGTAACCTACAGGAAGATACAAGACAACTGCACACTGGACTGGTTAAAATAAAATGAAACACTGATGGAGTACAACACACGCAACAAAAGGTTGGAAAACCTGATAAGACTTCTTTGAAGCAGTCACCAAAGCCGTAGACAAGGGTAAGGCGGTTCACACAGCCTATCTAGATCTTGCCAAGGCTTGGCACCATCCCCCACTCTGAAATTATGGATAAACTCACCAAACTAGGTATAAATCCCTAGGTCACAAGATGCGCTGCCAACTGGCTCACTGACTGAACCCACACTGTTAAAGTAGCAGACTCCAAATCCGACTTAAGACCAGTGACAAGTGGAGTACCACAGGGTTCAGTCCGGGGTCCTCTCCTGTTTGCTATCTACTTCTCTCAAGTACAGGCTAACACAGAAGGTCTTTGGCTAACTAAGTTCGCTGATGACTGCAAACTAGGAGCCATAATCGAAACTCCTAACGATGTGGACATCCTACAAAAGGGCCTCACGGAGATAGATGCCTGGTGTCAAAGCCATGGCCTCAAGCTCAATGTCAAAAAGTGCATAGTCACCCCCTTTGGTAAAAACGCTGTACCCATGAACTACAACATAGGCAGCAATCTACTTAACACCGAATGCGTGATGAGACCTTGGGACACAGGTGGACAGTAGTCTCTCCTTTGATAATCAAATCGCCACAGTAGTCAGGAAATCCTGTGTGGCACACATCACAAAAGGTTTCTCATCCAGAAAAGAAGGTCTTTGTTCCCCTCTGCTCATAACTCATTAGACCCATTATAGAGTACAACGCCCCTTTTGGAATGTACCTCACAAGACATCTGCAGCAGCTGGAAAGGCCACAGAAGTACCTCACAAAGAGGATTACTGGACTCAAATGCCCTACACTGACTGCCTCAAAAAACTCCAGCTTTACTCCGTAGCATATCGCCTACTCGGAGGTGATCTCTGCCTAACATATAAAGCTATGTCAAATCCAGAGCTGTTGGACATGCTACACCTAAAGAAATCCCAATCCCTCCGAGCTACACGCTCTAGGGACCTAAACCTTGTCACCACAATAAACAGGACATGCTGGAAGGATAGATTCCCGTCCCAGAGACTTCCCATACTCTGGAACAGGCTACCCATCTATGTCGAGCAAAGTTCTCATTAGCACTCTTCAAGAAAAATCTTGAAGAGTGGATGGGAAATAGGAAATACACCCCGGGGATCACTTCTGTGTCTCTGCTCATCAGTGGCACAGGAAAATAACTTTCTTGGGTGGCGTAAGCCAGGGAACCTTGTTGGCTAGGCTTGCATAGGCCCTTGGGCCAATAGCCTCATACCTACCTATGAATGAAACCATCAAAATTATCCCCCTCTTTAAATTGCAGAAGAAATTTTTTGATCTGTTGTGCTTCTGGGGTCCAGTTACTCCCTTCCCCATTACCTCCATGACTCTGGCGAAGAGTCAGCATTTCCCTTTCATGCCTCTGACTGTCCTTTTCTTCGTCTTCTATCTCCAAATGCCTGGCCTCCAACTCAAGACTCTATAGCTCCAGCTGGATTTTCAAGTCCACTGCAGAAAGGCTGAGCTGTCCATTCTCAGAGGATATTGCATCTCCACTGCCAGTCTGATTGTCCTCCTGGATGCGGTTTTGTGATACAGCTGTAACCAAGGCTACAATCAGGTCTGCCTTAGTTAGGTTTCCATGCACCAGTCCCCTAGCCTGGCACATCTCCACCAGCTGGCTCCTTGTCAGCTTTCCATACTCCTCTGACATGCTGCCTGTTCACCCTGACTAACTAAGCTAACAAAAGAAATAAAACAATTGTGATGTGAACTCTGAGTATTCACGGCTTAGCTGATTTAGAGTACAAAACACCTTCAGAGACCACTGTACATAAGCTACAGGATTCATTCTACCCACACCACTACAAGCCAACTAGTATTTGCCAACTAAATATGTTATGTGGATATTCACCGCCACCACAAACGTGAAGTGGATCCCACCACTACAAACCACACGCGACGGCAGTGCCCTGGCCCAGCAATCAAGGAGCCTCAATCCTCACCACTACCACCAGAGAGGGCTTCTCATATAAGACACAGGATAACAAATACACACAGTAAAAGTACAATTTCCCTTAAGTGCACAAAGGGATTACAGTCAGTCTGGGGCTGGTTGCTCCCTTGTTCTCCAGGTCCCCCAAATAAGACTCCCCACTGGCACAGCTATAGGGTCCAGATCTCAGCCTAGCTAGCAAGCTAACCTCCAGAACCCTCTGTCCAGCCACTGCTTCATGTCCCTGCCCAAGTAGCTGACATACAACTTCACGGACACTCCTGGGAAAGGCTGACATTCTCCAGCTGTGCCCCTTTACCCAAACTATATGGTAGTAATTACTGACACCACCAGCTAATAAATTATCAGCTACGCAAGGGCTCTTAAAAGGCTGTCCAATTATTACTGTGCAATATTATCCAATTGGTAAGTGTGACCAAACAGTCTAAGGCTTATTAGATTGGCCTTAACCTCTATAAATATGCAATGTACTCGAGAGCTTAATTATCTCTACATAAACCAGCCACAGTTGAAAAAGGTTTTTAAAATATTTAATAATTAAAACACAAGACAATACTACAATACAATGCTACTCAAGAGTTCAGAGATCACACAAACTTAAGATAATTCCGTAGTACAGTTCTGACATAACAGAAAAACACAATTTATAGTCCTAGCTATTTCTACAAGAAAACATACTGCTAAAATAACTTAAGACACAGGCAGAGTGCTGATGAGATGGCAAAGACAAAAATGCTTAATCTCTGGTTCTTACTGTTTAAATTGAAACTGCAGTTCTGATAGAACATTACATCATTTGTTTATGCCTTCCTGGTTCCCAGGCCACACCGAAACTGCCTTTACATTCTTTTAAGCATGTAAATTCTGGTCATAAACTTTAGCCTTAAAACAATAGGCCGGATGCTTACTCCAGACTCACTGACTCCAAATTCTAACCTCAAAAGGACATACAAAACATAATTCTAATTTCAAATAATATTTGAAATGCTTTGCTTAGTTTTCCTTACAGCAGATGACAATGTTACTACAATCTTGAAGTTCACATTTTACAGTGTTTTCTTTCATTTAAGAAACAAGCCTGTATTTTCTATTTATATTTACAAATACCAGAATTATGTATCACATTCTGTTTGACTAGGCTGGCAGCCTTCACCCTTCTCTACCAGTCTTCACACACACCCAATAACTATTTTCAGATCATGCGCCAATAATAACCAAAATAAAAAGATTGGGTAATGAATAAAAATTGGACACTGGTGCTTTCCCACCTATCTGTTGAAAAGAGGAATTCAAGGAATGGGTAGTGGAGAATATTCAGGAACTATTAGAGAGGATAGAAATTTCTTCTGAAAATATAGCCAAGGTTCATAGGTAGGGCCTACATAAAGCTAGCCAAACGGTACTTTGGCTTTCGCCACCCAAGAAAATTATTTTCCTGTACCCCTGTCGAGCAGAGCCACAGAAGTAATCCCTGGGGTAAATTTCCTATCTCCCATCCAGTCTTCAAGATTTTTCTTTAAGAGTGCTAATGAGGAGATTTGTTTGATATACATAGGTAGTTTGTTCCAGAGCATGGGAAGTCTCTGGGACAGGAATCTATCCCTCCAGCATGTTCTATTTATTGTGGTGACCAGGTTTAGGTCCCTAGAGCATGTAGGCTGGGAGGGATTGGGATTTTTTTTTTTTTTTTTTTTTTTTAAGTGGAGCATGTCCAACAGCTCTAGGTTTGACATAGCTTTGTATGTTAGGCAGAGATCACCTCTTAGTAGGCGATATGTGATGGGCGGAGTAAAGCTGGAGTTTTTTGCAACGGTCTGCATAGGGTATCTGAACCCGGTAACCCTCTTTGTGAGGTATTTCTGCGGCCTTTCCAGTTGCTGTAGACGTCTTGTGAGGTACATACCAAAAGGGGCGTTGTACTCTATTAATGGGTCTAATGAGCGACGAGTAGAGGGCAACAAGGACCTCTTTTTCCTGGATGAGAAACCTTTTGGGTTAAAAGGATTTCCTGACTACTGTGGCAATGTGATTATCAAAGGAGAGTCTACTGTCTACCTGTCTCCCAAGGTCTCATCACACTTTTGGTATTAAGTAGACTACTGCCTATGTAGTAGTTCATGGGTACAGAGTTTTTACCAAAAGGGAGGACGGTGCACTTTGTCACTGAGCTTGAGGCCATGGCTTTGACACCAAGCATCTGTCCCAGTGAGGCCCTTTTGTGGGATGTCCACTTCATTAGGAGTTTTGATTATGGCACCTAGTTTGCAGTCATCTGCGAACTTCATTAGCCAAATACTTTCTGTGTTTGGTATCTACTTCTCTGAAGTACAGGCTAACAGGAGAGGACCCAGGACTGAACCCTGTGGTACTCCACTTGTTGCTGGGGCATTCTTCATCTCAAAGGGCATCTTTGTGAATTCATACAAGCCAAAATGAGTCACAAAGGCAGACAATCTGAAATTGTATTTGGAGTCTGCTACTTTCACAGTGTGGGTTCTGTCAGTGAGACAGTTGGAAACCAATCTTGTGACATAGGGATTTATACCTAGTTTAGCGAGTTTATCTATAATTCCAGAGTGGGGGATGGTGTCAAAAGCCTTGGCGAGATCTAGATAGGCTGTGTGAACCACCTTACCCTCAGATGACTTTGAAGCAGTCACCAAAGCAGTAGATCAGGTTTAGGAGACAGGATCTCCCTTTTACAAACCCGAACTGGGTAGGGTCCAGAGTTTAGAGATTACCAACGTCATTGTTCACAAGTTCCACAATGATATGTTCCAAAGCCTTGCAGACCAGGCTCGTCAGGCTAATGGGGCGGTAGTGCCCGGGGTCTTTGGTGGTTCCCCCTTTGTGGAATGGGATAATCGTTGCTGCGCGCCATTCAGTGGGCACAAAGCCTGAGGTGATGCTATGATTGAACACAGTACTTAGGTGGGGTGCCAGTTTGTTCTGTAGTTCATGTAGAATGCAGCCTGGGATGTTGTCAGGTCCCATGGATGCTGTGTTCTTGGCTTTGGAGTGTGTTTTTTTTTTTTTTTTTTTTTTTACACCTGTGCAGCCACGATTACAGGAACTTTGCATTCTTCCAGTATAGAGATGGGCCCTTTAGAGGATGAGAGGGGGGTAAAGTTAGCACTGAACCCATCTGCCAGGATGTTGGCAATATCAGTTGGTTCTGTATATTTAGTGCAATTGTGCTGTAACTCAGAGCAGATCAGAGTGTTGCCATTGAGATTCTTGACACAGCTATAGAATGCTTTGTGGTTGTCTTTAGAATCAGTGGCGATTTTGTTTTCGTAACTAGCTTTGGAGGATTTTATGAAGGATCTCAGCTTCTTACTGAGACTGACCAGGAAGCTCATCCAATCATGGGATTTTACTCTTTATTGCAACAATTTTTTTCTTCTGTTGTAGAATTTGTTTATGGCAAGGGACCACCAGACTGGATTCCTTTTTTGGAGGACAGCATCTTGGTTCTGTTAGGGACTGCATGATCAATGCACTCATTCAAGTACTTATAAAGTGCATTTGTGTAGGATTCAGCAGTCGTACCTCTATTGTCCGTCAGCATGGGTGTCGTGAAGTTTGCCACTTCTGTCTTAAAAAGCGTGAAGATGGGCTTTGGAGAAATTTTTTTACAGTGGTTTCTCTAATGGGGGGTGGGATGTGGATGTCTAGGGTGATTAGCTTGTGGTCGGATCTGACCAATGAAGAATTGACCTCCGGTGTGGAACACCGGTTGCCCATATCGGTAATGACCAAGTCTAGGATATTGCTGCCCCTAGTGGGGGTGTAGGTAAGTTTATCCAAGGCACTGGAATTTTGAATTCCAAAAAACGTTGAGCACAAGAGTTGATACACTAGTAGTATTCCTAGTTAATGGGGGGTAGTTGAAGTTGCCCATTATTTGGGTGTTGGGTTGTACCCTAATATTTTCCAGTGTATCAAGAAAGGAGGAGTGAGAATCCTGGGGCATGGTGGGGGATCTGTAGCAAGCTACAATTTGGATTGCAGTCTTGCCCAGAGTTAGTTTCACTTGGATAATCTCGGATGCATTATACTGAGCAACTAGCCTAGAGGTGTGGATATCTTTAATGAATATGGACACGCCTCCGCCTTTAGTGTTTCAGTCCAGGTTAGGTGGCTGAAAGGTGTTGTATGAATTATAGCCTGGTAATGCAGAGGTGCTCTCTGGAGTCTTGAACCAGGTCTCTGTCACTGTACAGATGTCAATGTTCTCCATTTTAGGGAGTGCCTCGAATGAGTGCATTTTGAGATTTAGACTTCTAGCACCGAGTAGCATTACCCACAGATTTTGCTTGCTTGTACCGGTTACGGTGGTGAATTTGTCATTTGCACCTTGCCTAAAAACGGCACTATGGTGGTGGCAAGAGCCTTAGCCAGTATCCGGAATCACAAGGGCGACAGGTGCAGGCCATCTCTGGCAAAGTATCTATCACAGGTTGTGGTGTTGGGTGGTAGGAGGAGAGGGCTGTGTACATGAAGCAATTGCAGCAATGCCCAGAGATGCCCAGATTCATCAGGTAGACAGGAGAAAACACTGGGAGCTGACCCTTAATAAATAAGCACCTATCCAGGCATGTTTAAGTACTAAAAACAGTTTTCCTCTAGACAAGTGAGGAAAGTTAAGTGCTGTAGTAATTTGTAGCTTATTTAGTGCTTACAATGAGTTCTGAACAAGTGCTGATCTCAAAGAAACAGATTTGAGTGCCGAAACTAAAAGAATGGCTGGTTCTAAGAAACAAAATTAAGCTAGAAGGCTTCCTTCCAACATAGAAAGGCTTGGGGGCTCAGAAGCTTACAAACAGTCCTGGCTGCAGCAAATCTCTATCTGGACTAGACTTACAGGAAAGGCAGGAAACGAGCTTAGACATTTTTTTGTTTGTTTGCAAAGTGGAAAGGGGAAAGGAGGAAAAGAAACTAAGTGGGTTGGCCTTCTCAAATGTTCTCCTTGGATTAAGTAGAATGAGGTAAAGACACTTGACTGGGAGGAGTGTCCCAGATCAAGTTTACAGTAGGGGCGAGCAACTGCAAATCCACCAAGTATAAGAACACGATACCAATAGAGAAGGAGGGTGGGAAACAATAGGATACTCTCCTTGGCAGGAAATCAGAACGAAAAACCCAAACAGGTGCTTAATAAATGTAGACAATTTCCAGTTACTACCTCACACACAGTGAAACTAGCTACAAAAGTATGCAGCAGACAATAAAAGTGCTATAAATAACTCGTAAAAATGAGCAAAAAACAGGATACTTAATATACATCACAGATCAGAGTTTGCTCAGTGCCCTTCCTCCGATTAGCTCACTGTGAAAAGGTGTGGGATAAAATTAAGGTGGAGTTTAAAAATAGGGTGGAATTAAATGAGAGCTATGGTTAAGAACAAGAACTAGACGGTCTGACAAATGTTTAAGTATTGCAGAATAGGAGGAATCTCACAGAACAAGAGGAGGAGATCAACTGCAGAATTCTAAGCCGAAAATAAGGGATTACCTCAATAATATGAACAAGTTTAACAATATTGCTGTTAAGCAGCTGTTTTTGCCAACACTAACACACAAATTTTTAGCAAAATGACCCAGGCAACAGAAAGTAGAAATGGCTGTTGCCAAACTTAGGGAGCCTATAATAAGGAAGGTAACCAGTCACAAGTGGTCTCTCACAAGGCTCGGTCCTTGGACCCGTACTGTTTGCCTCTGTTAATGAGAAATGTATGCCAAACACAGGACGACTATGGCTAACAAAGTTCACCGATGACTGCAAACTGGGAGCCATAATTGACACCAGGTGTCTGTCTCAGTAAGGCCCTTCTGGAGAATATCTGTGTCAGCTGGAGAGTCAAAGTCATAGTCTCAAGCTAAATGCCAAAAAAATGCATAGTCATCCCGTTTGGGAAAAACAAAACACCCATGAATTATCACACAAGTAGCAGCCCCCTTAATACAGAAGGGGTAATAAGAGATCTGGGGACCCAGGTAGATAGTAATCTCTCCTTTGACAATCATATTGCCAAAGTAGTCAGGAAATCCTTCTATGTAGCCCATCTAATTACTAAAGGGTTTGCATCTAGAAATAAAGAGGTTATAGTGCCCCTCTACTCGTCACTCATCAGACCCATCATAGAGTACAATGCCCCATTTGGGATGCACCTCACAAGACACTTCCAACAGCTGGAAAGACCACAAAAAGTACCTCACCAAGAGGATTACTGGCCTCAAACATATGTCCTATGCAGCCCAACTGGAAATACTCAGACTGTACTCAGTGGTGATCTCTGCCTGACTTGCAAAGCCATGTCAAACTCAGAATTGATGGACATGCTCCACCTAAAGAAATCCAAGTCACTGCGAGCCACTCGCTCTAGTGAGCTAAACCTCGCCACAATAAATATAACATGCTGGAGGGATAGATTCCTGTCAGAGACGCCCCATGCTTTGGAACAAAATTCCTAACTACATTAGGCAGAGCCCCTCACTAAACACTCAAGAGAAGCAGTGACGAGTGGATGGGTAACAGAAAATAAACCCCTGGGATCACTTCAATGGCTCTTCTTGACAGAGGCGCAGTTAATTAAATCAGTGGGGCGGTGAAAGCTGACACTCTGGCTAGGCTTATAATTGCCCTCGGGCAGATAGCCTAGTACCTACCTATGAACTAGATCCTGTAAAGGTATTAGAAATATTTCAGAAATGCTATGAAAGTCTATACAAAGCAGAGAAATATGGAAATCAAGAAAAGATGCAAATGGAAAGGTTTAAGGAAGAATTAAATATGCCAAGGTTAGAGGTAGACGAGGCTCAATTACTAATGGTGAGGAGAGGAGATAAAAATTGAGATATATAACCAATCTACAGGAAAGTCCCCAGGAAGAGATGGGATTCCTGCGGAAGTTTGGAAGCTAAGAGTGGAAAAACTGAAAGGTTTGGTTTGGTTTAACAGTATTTGAAGAGAAGTGCCAATGTCCTGGAAGAAAGCAGTGGTAGCTGTAATGCCTAAAGTGGGTAAAGATCCATCAGAACCAGCTTCATACAGGCCCATTTCAATACTAAAACCACAATGATGAATTATTAGTGCCTGTAACGGCTAGAAGAATGACAAAAGTAATGCCAAAATTGATGATTTATCAGTGTCTGTAATGGCTAGAAGAATGACAGAAGTAATGCCAAAATGGATAGCTATGGATTACTGTGGTTTTGTGGAGGGGAGACAAACATTCAACAACATTAACAAAACATTGATGATCCAGAGAGAAGCAGAATGTAAGAAAATATCATTGCTGTTAGTGGGTCTTGATGCAGAGAAAGCATTTGACATAGTAAGCTGGGACTTTATGAGCAGGGCAATGGAAGCATTTGCATTTCTTGAAAAAATGTTAGAAGGCTGATTAGGAGGATATAGGACAGATCAAAGGTGAAAATTGAAGTGGGTGGGATAATTTGTGCTTGAGCTGGTGAACCATGCAGGGGTGTCCTTTTTTCCCCTTTCTTAATTTGCTTAAAAATGGGAATTGTGGGAACATTATATGCAGGGGAGGAATGAGGTTCAAAAGAAAAGTAGGATTTGAATGAGCTATGCAATACTTAATTGAAAGTGACTGGATATATTATAAGTGAGTCATGTTTGCAACTACAATTGTCTCAATGGGGTCTGTGATGCATAATGTTTGCAACTAAAAATTGTATTAAAGGAAACTCCACCTTGGAACTAAAACAACCAAAAAAAATATTGTTTTTCAGTGCATCTTTGTTTTCTGAGCCATTAAAAATGTCTCAATATTCACTCCAAAGTGCTTCCTTTACAATTTTAATGTCTTTCCCTCAGCATGACAGATAGTGGGCCTGCCTTGGTAATGTGATCTTGTTTTCTTGCTTTCATTCCTTCTTCCCAGAATACATTTCAAGTCCTCTTTATACAAGTCATGCTAAACATAAGGAAGCAGTGGCGTTTTCTCATACCATTAAAGCTAAACTGGCAGGACAGGGAGGCACGGTTATCCAACACACCTTCTGTAATAGAGCCACTTCTAAGTTTCCCCCGACCGAGCCTCTTATGCGACTATCAGAGCTTGTTCTATGTATAAATAGTTGTTGGCCGCTTCCAAAAAAGTAAGCAAATAGCAAGCTTTTGTAAAGGGATTGTTTTGCAGTTCTAAAAGAATTGGCAGACCTTTTCCCACACTCATGCCGAGGTGTGAAAACTCTCACTGCAATAAATGATCCTTGCTGTACATTTACAGGTGATAAGTAGTAGGACTCCAAACTAATTCTGTCGGCTACTTCCCAGTGCCTTCAATGGGATGTTTTTTTTCTCTCTCTCATGAACTCAGAATTGGAATGTGCTTTACTAGTTCCTTAATTATTTCTGTCATGTTCACCCCCATTTTTTTCCTATTTCACATTTATTTATACTTTGGTAACCAGGAAAGTTAGTTAGTCCCAAGACCCTTTTCGGCCACGACTTGGGCTACACTAGCAAAGATAAGAAATTATGTCTTCCCATAACATTCCATCTGTGTTGTCTATCATCTGTTCTTGAGTAATGAGTTACAGTTCCGATCTTCGGGACAGAGACAAATGTTATATAGCTCCCACCAACCAAAGCAACTCTCAAGCTAAAGGTCTACCCATAATGCCTCTGTGTACATTACCTCAGACTGAATTTGCAATCTTATGGAAGCAAATATGAAGAAGCCATGTCCAAGTAACATCCTAATTGAAAAAACCCAGGACAAAGATCACTCCATCAGGAGTCCGAGAAGGGAATGTCAAGAACAGATGAAGATCAAGAACACAGATGGAACATTATGGTAAGACAACTTTATCTGTTGTTGTCAATCTTCATTCATTCTTCACTGACGGGACATAATCCCCAGCTACTTTAGATTCTTTTATTTTTTATTTTACTTTAGATCCTGAGTAGCCCTATGGAAGAATATTCCCGAGAACCATAGAACCAAAGGTGACTCTCCCCCTGGAGACCAAATCCAATTAGTAATGAGTGATGAATGTATGTGGACTAGCCCATGTCGCTGTTGCATACATCTCATCCAAGGAAGGCCTTGAATGGAAAACAGCTGAAGTGGACACTGATCTGATAGAATGAGCCTTTACCAGCATTGTTTGCATTACCTTCATTTATGACAAAATAAAATCTAAAAACCAACTCCAAGCCATCTTGACAAGGAAACTTTAGAAACAGATTTTCCTAAGGTTGTGCTAGCAAAGGAAAATCAACTGTTCTGATTTCCTGAATTCTTTAGTTCTGTTAAGGTAAAAATTTAACTGTCTGTGTACGTTTAAAAAATGTAGGCAGTATTCTCCCTTAGTAAAATTTGAAAAGACAATGGGTAGGTCTATAGTCCGATTGATGTTGGTATCTGAAACCACCTTTGAAGAGAAAGATGGATTGGTCCCGAGTGTAACTCTATCCTTATGGAAGATTAAGTAAGGGGGCTTTGAACACAAGGCTTTCAATTCGGATACTCTTCTTGCAGAGATCAGAGCTATAAGGAGACGTGTCTTCCAAGAGAGAAACTTCAAGTCACAAGAAGCTGCTGGTTTAAAAAGGAGAAAGTACCAGTGACTGTAGAACAATAGTGAAGTCCCATGGGGGTAGAGGATCTTTAAAGGGAGCTTTAATCAAATGGTTCTCTTAAGGAAAGCCTTACATAATCTATGCAAGATTAAAGGACAAGTCTCTGAAGCCATAGTGAAAGTTAGAAATGGGAGATAGAATAGCTTTGTTTACAAAAAAAGAGCTTCCGCATTTACTAGTGAAGTCATTCTAACGCTTTCTCTACTGTTGCTGAGAAAGGGTCGAGACCATTAACACAAGCCCATATTGAAAACCTCTTCCGCTTACTGAGGTAGAGTTTTTCCTGGTGGATGGTTTATGTGATGCTAGCAATATATTTTTCTTACAGGGGATGATACATAATCATGCCTGGCGACTAACGGAACTTTAGTAACCAAGCAATTAGCTTGAGGCTTTGAAGATTGGGATGTACCCGATTCCAGAGGATGAGACAGAAGATCTGGAACTGGGTCCAGAATCCATGGGTGGTAAACTAGATGAGGCCATAGGAAGGGAACCCATATTTGTCGAGGCCAGTAGGGTGCAATGAAAATTGCTTGGCTTCTCAACCTTGCTTTCTTTAGAAAGAATGGGATCAGAGGGAAAGGCATAGAGAAGACCCAGGGGAGCAACTCAGGGATTCCCCAGAGGAGGGATTAGGGCAAAACAGCTTCTGCACTTGCTGTTTTGGTGCGAGACAAAAAGATTGCAGCAAGGTTGGCACCAGCGACGAAAAATCTTCGCTATCATGGGATTGAGAGACCACTCGAGGTGAAAGAATGCACCTGCTCAGTCTGCTATTAAGTTTGAACTGCCCACGATGTTCGTTGACATCGGAAAGTGGTTGGAGGGGATAACGTCCGTTGCCACACACAGGGCTTCTCAACACAGGGGGATAGTTTCTGGTTCCCCCTTGCTTGTTGATGTACCAGACTATGGACATGTCTGATATAATTGCAATTGTTCCTTGAGGGAGGATGGGTTGAAATGCTTGCAATGCCAGAAGCACTGCCCTCAACTCCAAGACACTGATATGCAGATTGGCCTCTATCATGGACCAAGTGGCTTGGACTGTCTTGTCCCAGACAATGCCCCCCCACCCCATCTGGGAAGCATCCGTGGTCACTATGGCTTTGGGTTGTGGAGGAACAGAGGGGTAGCCAAAAAGACGTTACTCCAATTCAATCCACCAGGATAGGTCCTTTTTGCAGTGACTGGTAATAAATACTGGATAGTTCATTGGGTGAGTTAGAATGGACTAATCATTTGCTAGCAACCATTGCAGTAATCTCATGTGATATCTCTCAAAAGGGACCAGAGTTATAGTTACTGCCCTTGACCCTAAGGCTTGGAGTGCCTGGCAAGCTTGTACTTTGTGGAGGGAGGCTACGCCAGACTGCATGTTTAGACGAGCTCCAATAAATTCCATATCCCGAAAAGGAAATCAGTTGGGAACTTGTTTGATTGACCGTGATGCCTAGTTTCACGAACAGATATAGGGTGATCTCTAAGGCCTGTAGCAGTGGATGTCTGGTGGGAGCGGTGATTATGCAGTTGTCTAGATAGGGAATCACCCGAAATCCATGCAGTAATAAGGGTGCTGTTACTCCTAGAGTGTTTGTCCATTTTTATGTGGAAATATGCATCCTAAAGAAGGTCTATAGAGCACATCCAATCATTTTCTTCCAGAAAGGGAAGTATTGAGTGAACTATGACCACCTGGAATTTGGACCGACAAAATTGTTTAGAATGCTGAGATCCAAAATTTATCTCCAGTCCCGTCTTTTATGGCACTAAAAAGAATCTCCAGTAAAATCTGGATCCTCTTTGGTCTAATGGGACTACTTTGATGACTCCCAACAGCTTTTGCACTTTTAAGGCTGCTTGGTCCCTCTGACTGGGTGGAATGTCAGGGAACCTTGATCGAGTTCTTGGGTAAAGGGGCTAAAATAACTTCTGGAAATTATTCTTATGACCCAGATAAAAGTCACTAGGCTGTAGGGTGCAAAAAAAGCCTTGCCCCAACTGCTTCCAGAGATAAGCAATAGAGCCTCCATTCAGGAGCGCTGATGAGAATGGCCAGAGAAAGACTCTAGGGTCACCAGAGCATCTCCTTGATCAGATCCCTTTGGAGCATAGCAAAAAAAGTGTGCCATAAAATTCAAGAACCCAACAGTAAAGGTAGATGATGCATAGACCCACTGCCCAAATCTGTCCAGCACCCTGGAGTATCTTCTTAGTGGCAGCAGCTACCACCATGGCATCTACTGCTAATCCTTTTACCCAATACTGGATGATTCTCAGGAGCTGAGAGTATCCTATCTGGTCACCAGTGGATTGGTTCTATCGAATCAGGAGCCTTCCAAGCCGGCTGAGCAATCAACTTAAGATTGTCAGCATGAGTCGTCACCCAGGAAGTAGATGGGCAAGCTCCAAAGGCCTGCAAGTACACAAGATTCCTCAGAGGAAGGATCTTTGGACTTTGAGGATTTCTAGGATGTCTCCAAGGAGACATATTCTGGGGGAGACCAGGGGGGCCCTCCCCCTCAAAATCAGAGTCTTCAGTGACAGACTCTTAAGGAGAGTCTAGAGGTTTCCTCTTACACAGTCTCTTCCAAAAGGGCTCCTGTGTGGGAATGTGAGAAGAACTCAAAAGAGGGGTGGTCGTTAGATGGTAATTCTTATGGCCTTGGAAGTCACTGCCCAGACACAGTGTTTGGTGGAAGCTCTGGAAAGGCAGGGGACAAGGGGTGAGACTCTGGTAACACAGGAGCCACCTGAGAAGTAGCTGTGCCTAAGGCTATCTCCATTAGAAAGCAGGCCTTCCTAAGGAGGGATGGGAGCCCGGAACCAAGAGATACAAGCTCAGAACCAGGGTCACACCCCACCCAGAGAGACCCACCTCCAAGTCCTGAGATGAGGAAGCAATTGCAACCAGTGCAGACCAAAGTGGCAAGGGAAGCTCTGAATAAAAAAACAGGCAACAACTCAAGCCCACCAAAACTAACAGTGGAAGATAGATCCTGGGGACCCACCAATTCCGATGGCACAGAGGGGGGCAAAGCAGTGCTCGGAACCGAAGACAAAAGGGTTGTCGGTGCCAAGACAATTGTAGCTTGTGTGGTTGGAGTCAACAGCTCTAAAGCCTCTGAGGAGTTCAGAAGAGAACTAAAATGTAGACGTGCAGCGAGAAAATTCCCCCGCTGCAGGAGAGAGAGGAAGACCACCCCTAGCCACCAGAAGCTGGTCCACCACCCTTCACATCATCAAATCAGAGACACTCCTGGTGTAGCAAATGGACACTCTGGAGGGAGGAATCATGCCTCCCTAGAAAGGGGCTTGGAAGCTGACCCAGAAAGGGATCAACGGTGGGGGAATATCTTGTCCTGGAGTAAATAATCTTTCAGTTTTTGGTACCAGGGAAAAAGTTACAGCTGTGGTGCCGTGAGAGATGCTGGTACTGGCACAGTAACTAAAGATGCCGGTGCTGATGTAGTGGTTAGTGTTGAGGTCAGTTGGTGCTG
>NC_056733.1:1811400787-1811425787 GCF_019279795.1 Protopterus annectens
TTTATTTTTGGCAATACCATCTTTATTGATTGAAGTATATCCTCAAACTTTAGGAATAATTTATTCCATTTGTCAGGGAGTAGTTTTATGGTATTTAAGATTTTTTATAGTTTGTAGATAAGAGTGTTATTAATGTTGTGCTCAATAATAACTTTAGTAATTTATTAAATGGACTGGAGTTAAAGAATTTTTTTTATTTAAATGCATATAATTAGATTTAGATTCACTTGTACGTAAACCTGAGCTATCTGAGAACCTTTTAGTCTGAAGATCTAACTCAGAGATTCTTGTGAGACACTCAAGCGTTAAAAGTGCATCGTCCACAAAGAGCAAAATTTTGTAATTAAATTGATCATAAAATGTCTATACCTTTAACTTTGGTGTTTTGGAGTAATGTAATAGCAAATAATTCTATTGCAAGAGTGAATAAAATGGACGACAAAGGACAGCCTTGCTTTGTACCTTTGAGTATTTTAATGGGTTCTGAAGTAAAAGGGCCTAGTTTTACATACGCAAAATTGTTTTTATATAAGTAATGAAATGAGATGGCAAATCAAAAGATTTCTAAAGCTTAATTCCATTTCAGCTTATCAAAAGCTTTTTCAATATCAAGGGCTTCACAATTGTCCCCATTTAAAATGCCGATAAGGGACAGTATTCTCAAATTATCATAAGTTTACCTATTGTAAATAAAACCAGACTGATCAAAATTTATAATGTGTTAAGGATTTTTTAATTCTATTTACAAGAATGGATACAAATATCTTGTCATTAATTTAGCAAGGAAATTGGTCTATACATTGTTTTGGATCTTTATTTTCTTTTAATATAGGAGTGATTAGGGAATATTTCCGAGAGAGAGGAATTAAATTATCAGTTTGAATTGCATTTAAGGCTTTATGGAAAATTGAGATGGCTTGGGGAGGGAATAACATATAGTTCCATTATAAATTGTATCTATCCCAGGGGCTTTATTATTTTTGCTTTCTTTAATTTTATCAACTAATTCTTTAAGAGAAATTTGTTTTAAGATCTCAGATTTTAGTTTATCTGGAATTTTATTTATTTTAAGTAAACTTATCTACATCTATATGTTGAAATTATGCTGAATTATTGAGTTGATGGTCAGAGTAATCATATTTAAAGGCTTCAAGAATATCACTAATGTCCTATACCATTTTATTATTTCTACCTTCACGAATGATTTTTGCAATATTGTTATTTGAGGCTTGTCTTTTAACTCTCATTGAAAGATTATGTAGATGTTTGTGCGACATTGAGTGACAGTTGATTTTTAGTTTTTCTAATGCCAAATAGGAGTTAATATTTCATTGTATTTGTTATTAAGTCTGTAATGGTTTTCTTTTTTGTTTTTGGATGTTGTGAATTATCTTTAATAATAATTATAAGCTTATTTTGAATATTATGAAGTTCCGATTCCCATTCTGTAATCGGATTTTTAAACCAAACTAGAATTTTCCTAAATAAGTAAGCTTTTAGTGTATCCCAGAGAATGGTCAAACATATATCATTTGATTGGGTAATGACAAAAAAAGTTTTGAATTTCGTGATCTAACCATGGCATGAATTGTGGTAATTTGGTGATGTATGCCGGTATCCTTGTTGTGAAGACCAACCTTTTAAAATCAATTTCAAGTTTTAAAACAAGTGAATTATGATCCGAAAAGGGACAAAGGGTTATAGAAAAGTTAATTATTTTCAAACGTAACTCTTGAGATACATAAAGAGTATCAATTCTGGTTTGGGTGCCAAATCTATAATCACTATGAGAAAAGGATAGTGAGTTAGGGTCTTTATAACTGTAGTTGTCAATTAGATTCTCACTCCAATTTCTTAGAGCTTTTCCTAGAGAAGTAAGACTGAAGTGCTTTTTATTCGAGGTTTCAGAAATGTCTAAAGTACAGTTGAAGTCTCCCCCTAGAATCAAAATACCCTTATAAAACTTTGTTAATTAGGTCTGTTTCCTAACAGTTCATATCCCTATACTAGGAAACCAATAGGCGTCAACAAAAGTGTCCATATTCTATTATTAAATCTAATTATTAGAATTGAAATAAGACCTTTGTCTTCATATTTGTAAATAATTTGGGGAATGATGACATTTTTCCTCCAAAGTATTAAAACTCCTCTTTTTTCTTGTATGATGAGCAAGATAGATTTATATATTCCAATGGATTCCAATTAAAGTTATCACTGATTTTAGATGGGGATTCTTGAATAAATACAACCTGAATTTTATTTAGTTTCAAGTATCTAAGGAAAATAGATCTTTTCCTTGGATTGTTTAAGCCATTAACATTTAAGGATAGTAAGGTTAAATCCATCAAGTATGACTTTCTTGTGAGTTAATTGAAGTTATCATGTTTGGTATTGACTGTATAATAAAGAGTGTAACTTTATCTAGAAAAAAATTGTGTGAAATAGTTAGTTTAGTTCTCCTTAACAAATTGTATATAGTTTTATTAGAGAGAGGTCAATAAAATGAAGATTTGAATACTGAATAAAACATAAGTAAGAGTAACCATATTAATAGAGAGTTTATTAAAAACTTTAACCAACATGAAGTGACATGCACTTCTAATCTGAGTTAACATATAAATTCAGATTAACCTTCATGACAAACAAAACGTGATTAACGACAATAACATGTCTGAGCTCCAGTAAGAGTTAAGAGATCTAAAATTAAATTTATATACCCACTTTTGTTGTTAGAATTGAATGAATAGATGAAATTTGTACTACATAAAGGAAATAGATCTGAAACTGATGTAATAGAAGCAGCTTATTCAAAACAATTGTTAATGGGAACAAATACAATTTTAAGCAATTGTAAGTGTATAGAACAAAGGAAGATTTCATATAATAAAAACATTAATGCCAAGTTATAAAATATTCAAAGTAGAAAGAAAATCTAGGTATAAATGATTGATGAAACCTATTTAATGATAAATACTGTAACCAAATAAAATATAGTCATAGTTTAGTAATAAATAAATATATGCTTAAACATAAATACATACATTTTCCATATCTACTTTGTCAATGCCTTAACTATTTCAAATTAATTAATATACTAGCCATTAACAAAGTTAGTATAAATAAGTTTACTAGAGTTGAAATTAAGTATCCCACGATGACTAAGAAAATCCCTTCCGTCTTTGGAGTCCACTAAACTATAAAAAAGACTATAGTTTTGAACATATTGTGGGAATTAAACTTGTAAACGTTTAATATTTACATAATATAACATATAAACAAATTACACATAGTAGACTCAATGAAGCATACCAGATACAGAAGCATCACATTTACTAAAATACAAATATTTATCCAATTTCATTTCTGGCATGTTTAGATTATAAAATTGCTTAGAGGGCAAGCATAACAGAACAAAGTACACTAGATGTAAAGCATCATTATTTCCACTGCGTAGAGAGCTTCATTTTTAACTATCAACAAGACATTTAAGAAATATTATAAAATCAGCCACAGATTTCCTCAATATCAATATTCATTAATACAAGGATAATAAAGTTAGTAATGTACTAGTTCACCAAGTTATGAACAATATTACATTCTTTTTGGGTAGTGATTAACAGCAGTCAATATTCTTAAAACCCATTTCAAATTTGCTAAACACAATCCGTAGAGAAATCTGGATCAGAAATTTAACTAAACATATAGTTTTAATCTGCAAACATACAATACAAGCTAAGAATCAATATTTGCAAGTTCATTTCTGCCTACTATGCATTTAATCTGGTCTATAGTTTTAAATAAATAAAAAGCAAAATAGTAATTTACCCATTAATCATCTGCTATAGTTAATTTAGACCAACTCCCATCTGCTATAGTTAAATTTAGACCAACTCCCATCACTTCCTACACTAAACGCATTGTTGTTTCATAGGATGTCTATTGTAAGAAAACCTGTGATCGCTACTGATGTGAATACCACACCCACTTCTTTTCTACTACATTAGGATACTAGATAAAACCTCAGCCAACATTAAGGACTCACCAGCCTCACTTACTTACAAATGAGGCAAATAGTACTGGTTATAGAGAACCTAAACTGATGACATAAATCTATACATAGAGACGTTACTGAGGTGCGTAACTGATGTAAATTGTGAACAAAAATATGTTGCGAAAACAGCTGCATGCAGTGTGCTAGAAACTAGCAGCATTACAATAACTTAGTAGGAATTAGCAGCTTTAAACAACAAAAAAAAAAAAAAAAAAAAAAAAAAAAAGAGTGCAAATTTAAAAATAATCGGAGACACTTCGTCAATTAACCTGACAGGATGGGGGACTGAGTTAACATACATGTTCTGAATGATACCAGTTTATAGCTTTCAAATATAGAATGACATTTATCTTAAGCCACTACTATCATGACAAGTTAAGAGGCTCAAGTAAAATCCAAAACAAAATCTGCGTTAGTTGAGAGGGATAGGTAGAAGCAGATCAACTGTTTCGAATGGACATCCACACAAGAGAGTTGAACCGCACAACTATAAAATAATAACGCCAGAACAGTGACCAGCTACCCTATTTTTTGCACTCATGTGCACCAATTTGAGCAGATTTCTAGCTCTAAAGCCTCCATCTCCAAGACAAGGGACATTGGCTGTTTAAACAGAAGAAGCTCTAGGATTAAGTACCCAAAGAACCACTAACAGCCAACCTGTAAGCACCACACACATCCACATTCACACATAGCAAGCCACTACACAGCACATAATGTATATCTGCCATCCCACTGCCGGAGATCTGGCCAATCTACACAAAACGGAGTGACAGACCCAGAATCAAACATCCTCCCTGACTATTGTTCTCAAAAAATGAATAAAAGGGGTAATTTACTCTCGCTGCATGCTCCTCAACCGTCCACATTCCCACAGAAACCAGACTAACTCTGCAGCACGCCAATGTCTCTCCCCCTCAAAACAACCGCCCCATGCAACAGCCATGCGACCGCCACAAGCACTCGCTAGTGTATTGGATCCGTTGCCCGGCAACAGAAAAGCACCCAAAATAAGTGTCAACAATGCAACAGACCACATAACAGATCCACAACTACATCGAGAGTTTTCCCTTGGCCCAACAAGGAACAAACCTGTTCACATATTTCACCATTCCAGGCAATCACGAAACACAATGCAGTAAACGAACCTGTCAAATCCCATAACGAGCACTATTCACCACCAATCTTCAAGAAGCTTGAGCCCTCCCCACAGCATCATTCGCGCAGTTGACGGAAATAACTGTAAAAACATGCATCGCACAACATAGTCTCTACCCTTGTCAGCAAATATACAGAACCTTCATTATTGTGTCTCTAAGTTGACAAACTAGCCTGGCCAAACATACATCCTTAAACTAAACAGTGCTCGACTCAACAGCAAAGCGACTGTGTAAATCCGTACAATGCACTCACTGATGTACAACACAAACTGATCTAGACAGGCACCTTGCTAAAAACTGAAACATTTTCCAACTATAGAAGACATTAATATTTAGTTAATAAATAATATGAAAGAAAATATATCAGACTATTTAATCAGAATAGATAAGTGAAGTCAGAGAATGAGAGATGGAAGCTCTCGTCAGTAACCACTATAAAGCTGTATATACTTATGCGGCATAAATGTATGGGATAGATAATACAAGAGTTATTTTGATAATAGGGGAGGTTAAATTTAGTTTAATCTACCTATAACTGTGTGTAAAAACATTTAGTCATATTCCTATATTTTAGGATGAGAGCTTCCATGTTAATTATGTAGATTCTATTTTAGAGGAGAGACAATAAGAAGTTATGTACTCACCATAACGTTCCATCTGAGTAGGAAACTTCATTTGTCTGCAACCTTTGGGTATCGGATCTGATCTCTGATCCGAGCCGGCAACTTGTTTCACAGCTATCAGATCCGAGCTCCTAGCTCCTCCCCTTACCCATAACCCCCTGCCAACCCTGACTGACCTCAGATCAAGTTTGCCCTCATACAAGCAGCTAAAAAGGTTAAATATGTCCCATAAGGGACTAGAAGAGGGACATCCAGGGACTAAAACATCTGAAGGTCAGGGGGAAGGAGGGGGGATGGTTGCAGACAAATGAAGTTTCCTACTCAGATGAAACGTTATGGTGAGTACATAACTTCTTAATCTGAAGTAGGTACTTAATTTGTCAGCAACCTTTGGGACAGAGTCCCCAGCTACCTGGATCTTGGGCGGCCATCATGGAAGGATATTCCGGAGCACTGCGAAACCAAAATATGCTCTCCCTCTGGAGATAACGTCCAGCTTAGAATGGTTGATAAAGGTATGAGATGAGGCCCAAGTAGCTGCGGAGCAAATATCATCTAAAGACACTAGACCTAAAGGCAGCTAAGGTAGATATAGAGCGAGTAGAGTGTGCACGAACTCCCTGAGGTGCGGGCCTCCCACAACTTTCATAGGCCGATAGAATACACTGCGAGATCCATCGTGATAAAGTGACCTTAGAGACAGGTTTACCCAAGTTAAATTTGGCAAAGGAGATGAACTGGTCGGATTGTCTATGACCAGCAGTCCTGTGAATGTAAAAGCGCAGTTGTTTATGCACATCTAACGAATGCAGTTTGTATTCTCCTTTGTTCTGATACTTAGGAAAGAAGACTGGCAGGTTAATGGATCAACTGATACTGGCCTCTGAAGCCGCCTTGGGAAGAAACGAGGGGTTGGTCCTGAGGTACACTCTATCCTGGTGAAAAGCCAAGTATGGGGGTTTTTACACAAGAGTTTGAGCTTCAGGCCCTTTCGCTGAAGTAATAGCGACAAGGAACGCCGTTTTCCAAGATAGATGCTTAAGATCAACCGAAGCAGCAGGTTCAAAAGGGGGAGCTGTCAACGCCTGTAGGACTAGGGATAAATCCCAATGGGGTACAACTTCCTTGACAGGAGGTCTGAGCAGGAAGGTACCCTTTAGAAAGGTTTTACACAATTTAGTCGTAATCAAGGGACCTGACTCATGTCCCACATGGTAATGAGAGATAGCTGCCAGTTGAACCTTGACCATAGAGCAGCTAGCCCCCTGAACAGACCTGTAAGGAAATCCAACACAGTCTGTAATGGAGCTGTGAAGGGATCTAAGTTATGATTCTCCGCCCAGATGGAGAATAGTTTCCACTTACTGCGATAGACCTTCCTAGTGGAAGGTTTACGTGCTGCTACAAGGATGGCTTTAACTGGGGAAGAGATTCCGGGAGTCCTGATTAGGAGTGGAACTGGAGCAGCCAAGCTGTCAACTTGAGGTTGTCCAGATTCGGGATCAGGAGATTCAGGGGATGAGATATTGGATCCGGTAGGGGATCCCAGAATCCAAGGAGGATTTACCAGGTGAGACCACAGGTAAGGGAACCACGCTTGACGAGGCCAGAATGGGGCAATGAGGATCATTCTGCTCCCCAACCGACTGCTTTCTGTATGAGTTTCAGTACCAGAGGTAGAGGTGGGTAAGCATAAAGTAGACCGGGAGGCCAAGCATGCACCAGAGCATCTCTCGGGGATTCCCCGAAGGGGGGGAAATTAGAGCAAAGTAACTGTTGCATTTCATATTTGAGGGAGAAGCAAAGAGATCGCAACAGGGTTGCCCCCATTCAGCAAACATCCGCTTCGCTACCTGGGGATTGAGAGACCACTCGTAAGGGGAAAGGATGGTGCGGCTGAGCCTGTCCGCCAGAATGTTGGTCCGTCCCAGAATGTGCGTCGCAATAAGAAAGCGGTTGGTGGAGGTCGCCCATTCCCACACTCTCATGGCCTCTCGACAGACAGGATAGGACCTGGTTTCCCCCCCGTTTGTTGATATACCAGACAAATGACATGTCTGTCTGGATCGTAATGGTTCCTACAGGAAGAAGGTTCTGAAGTGCTTGCAACGCTAATAGCACCACCCTCATCTCCAGGACATTGATATGCAAAGAGGTCTCTGTCGTTCCACGTGCCTTGGACCATCCTGCCTGAGCAATGCCCCCGCCACCCGAGGCGTCCGTGGTCACCATGGCGAGGGGAGGAGGCGTGGAGAAGGGACGTCCCATATGGAGGTCCGGGGATTGGAGCCACCATAAGAGAGCCCTCCTGCAAGCCCTGCTGAGGGGAATAGGATGGCTTAGGGGGTAATGTAGAAAGGACCACTGTACTTGAAGGGTCCATTGCAGGACCCTCATATTTAGACGAGCCAATGGCAAAAGAGTGATTGCCGCCGCCATGGAGCCTAGAGCCCTCAGGACCAACTCCGCCGATGGGGCTTCTAATTGAAGAATGGTCCGCACATGAAGCCTCAGGTTTTGTAGTCGTTCCGCAGTCAAGAATGCTAGAAGGCTTCTTGTATCCAACTTGGCCCCTATAAACTCTATCACCCGAGTCGGAGCAAGGGAAGATTTGTCCCTGTTGATGGTGATGCCCAGCTGAGGAGCAAGCCGGAGGAAGTAGTCCCTGGCTGAGCAAAGTAGATGCCTTGTCGGGGCGGTCAGAAGCCAGTCGTCCAGGTATGGAAAAACCTGCATTCCCTGGAGTCTCAGGTGGGCCGTTATCACTGCTAATACTTTGGTAAAACACCCTGGGGGCTGTGGTGAGGCCAAAGGGAAGGACCCTGAACTGGTAGTGACTGGCTCCCAGCCAGAAGCGGAGGAACCTCCTGGATCATCTGAACATCAGAATGTGGTAGTATGCATCCTTGAGGTCTATTGAGCACATCCAGTTGTTCTCCCGCAATAAGAGGAGGATGGATAGAAGAGTGACCATCCGGAATTTTTGTTTGGTTACTGACAGGTTCAAAAGGGAGAGGTTGAGGATTGGCCTTCTTTTTTGGCACCAGAAAGAACCTGGAGTAAAAACCTAATCCGCACTGGTCTGGGGGGACGGGTTGGATGGCTCTTTTTTCTAGGAGCTGCTGAATTTCTGCAGCCGCTACCTCCCTCTGATCGGGTGGTACATCGGGAAGATTTCTGCGTTTGGGGACATGATACAGGGGAATTTGGTAACCTCTGGATAGGATACGAAGCACCCAGCGATCTGATGTGATGGACTCCCAAGCTGCCAGGTGCCTCGAGAAACACCCCCCGACTGCCTCCAGAGTGGAGCAGTTGGGCAGCCCCTCAGGGTTGCTGCGTGGACCGATCAGAGAAGGTTTCTCTGGACCCAAAATTCTTCGGGCTCCCTCTGCCTCTAGGGCGGGTCCTCCCTGTTCTCCTCTGCCACGGAAGGACTGGTTGTCCGGAGCAGGCTGGGAATGTTGCTATTTCCGGAACCACATCTTCTTCTGTCCCTTTTTGTTTCTTGGAGAAGGACCTCTGGGGAGCAGAGAAGCGGACTCAGACGGCAGACAACGTCTTCCCGTCCTTTTTGCTCTGGACTAAAGTCTCGCGAACTGTCTTGCCAATTAAGGCAGAACCATCGAAAGGGGCATTCGCAAATGACGCCTTGAAGGGTTCTGCGAAGTCACAAGGACGGAGCCAGGCCTGGCATCTCATGACTAGGCCTGCTCCGCTGGCTCTAGCGGCTCCCTCTGTGGCATGGGACAAAAGCCGCAGAGGTATTCGATATAGATCTTAGAGTGGCCATGCGAGTGGAGTACAATTGTTTGTCCTCCGCTGACATGGACTCCGGGGGGGCAGCGTACTCTTTGATAAGGTCTCGCTGCATCCTAATAATGTATGCCATGTAGTTCAGGGACCTTACTGAGAAGGTCGCTAAACTAAAGACTCGCTTCCCTAGGCAATCCATCGAGCGGGACTCTTTGCTCGGTGGATGGACAGAGGGGCTCTCCTAAGCTAATTCCCTCTTAGTGGCTGCCGCCACCAACATGGCATCTACGGGGGGACCCTTGCTCCAGTGGGACCTCTCTGAAGGGGGGGGGTCAGAATCCTATCGGGGCATTTGGGAACTGGCTCCACAGTCTCCGGCTCCTTCCACGCCCTGGTGGTAAGGTCAACCAGGGGGTCGGCGGAGGGGACACCCAAGAGGTAGATGGGCCTGCTTCGAATGCTTCCAGGAACACGGACTCGTCAGAGGAAGCCTTGGGGGCAGACCATCCCCCCCCCGATCCTGAGCATTTCCATGAGGTCTCCGAAGGAGAAATCCTCGGGGAGTGACCTTGGGGAGCCTTCCCCTTCATCCAAGTCCGTGTCTTCTGTTAAGGACTCGGGGGAGTCCACGTGCTTCCTCTGACACTTCCGCTTTTGAGGAACATCCTCAGGGGGGCCATCAAAGGAAGTCTCACCAGCAACATCTTGTTCCAAAGGAACGACCAGAGACATCGAAGCAGGCTGTCCCTGTGGCCGGGCGATGGAAGCCAGACCCAGCTGAGAGGGAGTGCAGGATGGAGCCGAGGCAAAGGCCGGGGGTCCGGATGCACTCAGAGCCCTCTCCTCCGCATCGAAGGCTGAGGGAGAGGCGCTCTCGGATCCGATGGGGGGGATCGGAGCCAAGACCATCAGATCCAAAGGACCCGTGTGCTCCAACCTGGACGGAGCCAAAAGCACACTGAATCCCTTGGATCCGAAGCTCAGCCCACGGCTCCGAGAGCTCGGATCCGACAAATACGGACCCGACAAACTCGAGGGAAAGGTCGGAGCCGAAGAACCAAGCACTGTCGGCGCCGACCCACCCCCGGCTCAGAGCGCTCCGAACCCGGGAAGCAGGTCGAGAAGGGGCTATCGGGACAAAAAAAGGCATTGAGCTCCCCCCTGAAGGAGGGGGGGGTTGGAGCACTCCCATCTGCAGCTGGGCCTGGATGAACCTTCGTATCATCCGGTCCAAGTCTGCATCTGACAGGCTATAAGTGGATCTCGATGAGGCGGGCCGGGAGTGCCACCTCGACGGAGATCAGGTCTCCTCCTCCTCTGGTCCCGGCGAGAAGCATAGGGACCGGAGCAGAGGAGGAGGAGACTTGGAAGCCATGGAGGGAGAAGCCCGCTTAGCCGGGGGGCCGAAGCGGAGGCCTCGGCCCACTGCTTGTGGTGCTTCTCCCTCTCCTCCAGTGCCGTAGCGGGAGGTTTGAGTCCTGGCCGAGGGGAGAGAGGCAGGAGTGGCCACCACCGAGGACTGGGGTGAGGCCACGGGAGCACCGGAGGCCATAGCCGAATCCGGGGGCAAAAGTCCCGCCAGAATCCGCTTCAACCTCTGCTCTTTCAGTGCCCTGGCGTTGAACCCTGCGCAGATAGCACACCCGCAGGACAGGTGTTCAACTCCAAGGCACCGAACACACAGAGTGTGGCCATCCGCCGGTGAAAGCTTATGGCCACACTCAATGCATTTATAGATGATCGGTTTTGGGGCCTCTGACATTGTACTATGAAAAAAAAGCAAACTCACTCACACAAGGCCCCAAACACACACCGACCCACACAAACACTACACACCAGCGAGGGGAGGTGAGGAATTTACACTAACAAAAATACAAGTTTCTAAGGCTAAAATAAAGGGAACCTAACGCACTCAACCTTTTACTAAAAATTTTACAACAAAAATTACAGTAAAGTTGAAAAACGTATCTGCGATACTAGGAGCTCTGAATCTAGCTGCTTTCACTAAGTGCGGCAAACTAGATCTGAGGTCAGTCAGGGTTGGCAGGGGATTGTGGGTAAGGGGAGGAGCTACGATCCGATAGCTGTGAAACAAGTTGCCGGCTCGGATCCGATACCCAAAGGTTGCCGGCTCGGATCCGATACCCAAAGGTTGCTGACAAATGAAGTACCTACTTCAGATCATGTGTTAGCTCGAGGCTATTTTAAACAAGAGTGACAGTAAACAGTCATAATGGAATGTTAGAACGCTAAAATGAGTAGAGAAGTAACTAAATTCCAAATTATAAAATATTGTAATAAATTTAAAAATCAAAAACCATTTCAAATTAAGAAATGTATACAGTATAAATGCATACAGCATACTTTTAATTGCTGCTAATGAAGCAAAAAAAAATCAAGGGTGTCACTTGAACAAGCCATTATTATATGGGTTCTTAGTAAGTAGCTATATTAAAGGACCATTATAGAAGTCTAAACACACAAAATATAAGATGTAATGTTAGTAAGGTTCAATCAGAAAATGTACATTCTTATATGTGTATGTAGGTAAACATTATACTTGAATGATTAGAAGTGAAATCAAGTCCTAGTTGGATGCTTTGAGAGAAGTAGTGTCTCCAGAGTTTCTAGGATCAGTTTTCAGTTTCTTCTTTCTCATATCAGTCCAGTTATTTTTCTCAGAGGTTCTTTTTAAAGTGGTGGAAGATGACCAATCCATGTCTTCTGGGATTGCAGTTATGTTGTTTTTGATGAAAGTTATAGCTTCTTCGACATTGTTGAATGTTATGTCATTTGAATAAAGGATTCCGATTCTTGCAGGGAAAGCAAGTTGTGCCTTTATTTTATTTCAAAAATCTCACAAAAGGCCAGTTTTTTTTTTCTTGGTTCCAAGACTCTTGTAGAATAGTTATTGTCAAATCTAATTGGACTCTTATTATATGTCAATGGATGACCTCTCCAGGCAGATTTGAGAACAAGTCTTTGACTAAAAAAGACAAGAATTTCACAATAATGGATCTAGGAGGCATATTGGAAGGAGAGTTAGGTTTCCCTGTAGCTATGTGTGCTCTTTCTATACCATTTGATAGACCTTCCTTTAGGTCTAATATGTCTGGAAGCAAAAAGAGTTAAATAAAATAATGTCCTCACCTTCTGTTTTTTCTGGAAGACAAAAAATTCTAATGTTATTTCTCCTTTCACTAAATCATCTATTTTACTGATTAGCCAGGTATTCTGCTGTAAAAGAGAGTCACAGAGAATTTCATCTTTAAGTCTCTCATCTATGTCACTTAGAGAAACTTCCATATTCAATATGTTTGATTGTTGCTGCTGCAAGATTTCATTAAGGACATCAGTTTCTGACAGTTGACTTAGATTTCAAGGTTGTCTGTAAAGCTGTCCATTTTGACAAATAGTTCAAGTAGTGTGGCTGACATCAGTTGAATTTCCTTTTTCAGTGAAGTTTGAATGTGAAGACTTAGTTGCTAATTTCTGTATTGAAGAAGTTATCTCCAGTTTATTTGACAGGAAATTTTTGATAAAAGTGCATAAAATTTGGTATTCTTAAAGAAATGAGGTTCCTTAAGAATTTACTAGTTATGAAAAATAAATATGATTCTTTTTCTGAATTCTGGTACTAGATTGTGGAGCTCATAAAAGTTGCCGTTAACAGTTAGCCATCTAGGCTCCGCCCCAATAATGAAATTTCTTGATTACTAAACCACGTCTGTCAGAGATGTAGTGTAACACATCACAGAATGACTTTCAATATAAGATTGGTGGAAAAGAACAGATGTGTTTGATCTTGTGTCTAATTTTATTTTATATTATTTTCATTATGACCTTTCTAAAGCTTTTGACATGGTCAACCACTCTTCTTTAATTAGCATTCTTGAATCCCTCTCATTTGATAACCTTGCCATCAAATGGTTTACGTCATACCTCAGTAACAGACAACAAGCCGTTAGTTGGGAAAACCACATCTCCTCCTTACTGCCCATTGCGATTGGAGTCCCTCAGGGCTCCATTCTTGGTCCTCTCCTCTTCTCCCTCTACACTCCTACCTACCTGTAGGTGTAGGAAGAGGCAGCTACTTCTGTGAAAGAAAGTTCAAGAAAATGTTAAAAACAACATCTTCTATGGTGGCAGAACACCAGACACCATTCAAAGGATCCAGGGGAAAAGGCAAAGCTCAAATGGGCTGTTCAGAAGGCTGGGACAAATATCTGTTATAAGGTAGCACACTTGTGAAACATTTGTTGTACATTTTGTGAAGTGCATTCAAACCTTACCATCATCTTAGTTTTTGGAAGTGGATGAAAAGTAGTAAGCAGTAGAAATCCTATTTAACACGTTTTCATATTTGCTTCCACTAAAAAATAAGGAACCATTGTAATATAAAAGGAAGCAAATTCTTGAATATATATGTTGATTGGAGAAGATGTTGAAAATGTGCTACAAGGGCTGGACACACGACCTAGGGACATATCAGTTAGCCCTACAGTACTTGACCAATTGTCAGTAGTGATTAGAAATCCTGTTGCAAGGTTATTTCACATGAATTGATGGTCCTACAGTGTTATTGCAGAAGTAAGGGGTTCCTAGTGGTGCTTCATACATTTTTTAGTTATGCAGGTGATCCGTATGCCTGACTACAAAGTAGTGGCTTGACTTCTATCATGTTCCTGATAAGTCTTGTCTGTGTATTCATAGGCGTGTACTAGGTTAATAGCTCTGGGGCCTTTACAAGCCTAGCCATAGGATTACCCTGGTATAGTGCCACCCGACCTTAGTTCCCAGTGCCTCTGTCGAGTAGAGCCACTGGTGTTATCCCCAGGGTGAATTTTCTGGTTCCTATCCACTCAAGATTTTTCTTAAAGAGGGTCAGCGAGGTGCTCTGCTTGACATGTATGGGAAGTCTGTTCCATAGCATGGGCAGTCTCTGGGTTATGAACCTGTCCCTCCAGCATGTTCTGTTGATTGTGGTAATGAGGTTGAGGTCTCTGGAGCGTGTGGTGCACATCTTCTGGAAGATAAATTTCTCACAGAGTGCGCATACCCAGTGGATTATGTTGCGTTTTAAACAGAATCTGGAAGTCAGTATGGTACTGCTATGTTGTCTGATGCAGGAAGCAAAGCATTTTGATGACTGTACTGTAGTATATTTCACAGCTGCCTTTGGTGACATGCTTTTTTTGTGTGATTTGCATAAGTGGTCTGTATGATGACATGCAATGAAACCAGTAATTGATAGTGAGATGGTCTAACATGGCACTGGTAGCAACTACAATCTCTGCTTGTTCCATTATGTTGAACTACAAAATTTGGTCATGTAACAAGATATTGATATGGCCTCAAATCTCCCTCTGCTGAACATGCCTACATTTATTTTGCCAGTGGAAGAGAGAGACTGCACAAATATGCTTGTATATTTGCTTTCACCTACTTTCTGGTATCCTGCCCATACTTGGATGTTACTGTGTTTTAACACAAGCACCATGTGATTATCAATACGTTTCTTCACTTTAAAACTGGTTTCTTCTGTGATACTTCTCCTGCCTCATCTGATGATATTGTTAAGATTCCTGTGAATATGCCAAGCTGTTGTCTCACAGTTAGGGTTCCCATGTATATTCATCACACCTCCATCTTCTATTGCTAAACAGTGAATTAAATGTTAAATTGCCAAGGAGTCGCGATATCTGCATAATTATCTCCGCAGCGTGATACCTCTTAGCTCAGCTTGGCCCTTCTTGCACTGAAAGCCAGAGTCATTGTTCATTGGGCTTCACAAGTTATGCACTTGTGGCTGCGAAGATACCTGAAAGGTGTCTCATCTGCACAAATGATCAGTCTAACTTTAGAGAAACTCTTAAAATTTTTGTCTTTATGCAGTGTTGCTGCCATAGGCTATTTGTACATTTGCTGGCTTGTCTGTACTTTGATGTTACAGCTCGGCTGTTTAAAACCAAAACTTTGCCCTTTGTACCCTTTTCTTTTTATAAAACCATAGCCCATACTTGTGATACATATGAGTTGATGTCAGTGTATAATGCTACTAACTGCTTTCATCACATTTGCTTGGTTGTCCCTTTGCAAAATGGCTTTCAGTGCTGGATCCCTGCTGTAACAACTAAAGTCATATGATAATAGAAATACAACAGTCACAGTTACACAGTGCACAACTTTCTAATGCAGTTTTGTTAAGCAGCTCAGGATTAGGATAATAATTTACTGCTATTTCTGTCCATAAGTACAGATGACATATGCCTTGCTACATGCACTACCATAAGGTACACAGTAGTCAATGACTTTCATACAAAGTTGCAGTTACTGTGAAATGCCACTTTCTCATCTCATCTGCATAGGTGTATAGTAGGCATTGCTGAATTTTTGAAGATTGGCAGCGAAAGCTCAATGGTTGACTCTTTGGAATAGTGTTAATCAGTGAGCATTTGTATGTCTGTCTGATTTAATGCTTGCAATGCATATCTGAAGTGGGACTGTGATGTCCCGAGTTACTAGAAGTAAGCAAAAGTGATAGCTCTGAGTGGGGGATAGTGAGCACTGTGGAACAAAGTTAAGAACTACAACAGACTGCACTGAAATTGCTGTTTGATCAACTTCAAAATTGTTTCAAGAATGACTGTGGTATAAAAACATATTGTTTGAGGCAGTATTGTTTAGCTAGCTTCTTAAGGAAATATTTGAAATTTTGGATATCAGTAAATAGAAAAGCTTATTGTGGCAGCCTGCAATAGAAAACAATACTGATACGGAGCAAGAACATTAGGCACACTGTTCAGAACAGTAATAGCAGGCACTGGAAAAAAAAAATAAAGGATGACTGTGTTTCTTCACTTGTTCTCTCATTTCTGAGGTCCTTTTTCACCCATCTTTTTTGAATATAGCACTGTACCATATTCCTTCTGCTAACCTAAATCACGACCGACTGTTTTTTCATTAGCGGTTCTTATAGGTCCTGTACTGAGAGCCATTTTTAAGCATACAACACTCACAGAGCTGGCACCCAAATCTTTTGGTAACTCCCAGTGTTATATTTCACTTTTTCCACAGTTGCTGCCCAAGAACCACCTCCTTTAGTCCTTTCACCTGGGAATGCCCTCAACTATTAACAATGCATGAAATCTTTTAATTTTTGTTCCTGCAGCCAATAAAAAATATATGATGCTGAATGCAAGTGTAAACTACTCTATTCAGTGCAGTTGCAGGACGCATCTGTTTTGCCTGGTGTTTTCTCCTGTCTACCTGATGAATCTGGGCATCTTGGGGCAATGCAGAAATTGCCTCACGTACACAGACAACCCTCTCCTCCTACCACCCAAACACTACAACCTGTGAGAGATGGACTTACATAGCCAAACTGGAAGCAAAGCTCTCTTCACCCAAGACTGGACTAGACAGTCAAGAGAAGATAAACACTTGCACCACACCACACTCATCACATAGTCCCTCAAAACCTACACCATCAAAACACAAACATAAGCAACACAAAACACACAACTACATTTGTGGAGGGTCTCAATAAAAATCTGCTCAAGCAACAGAGACCTCCAAAGCAGAAATGCATGCAACCTCCACCCCCAGCACAACCCAAATGACACACAACCCACAAAACTCAGTGTGCCACTCAACCACAGCCCATAAGGCACAATGTACCCAACACTCTAGTGTGCCTGACTATAGAGTCACCTATGACTAGACTAAATGTTCCACTCACCAGGCTAAACAAGGAGAAAGTTACTGTCAGCTGCCTGTCAGGTGCCAGGATCAATCACATAACGCACAAACTCAGGTCACTCCACAAGTACAAACATGACTGTCATTGTCCATGTTGGGGCGAATGACCCGAGACATACCTCCCTGGACTACATGAAGAGACACGGAGTAGCTCTCCGATCTTGTAGCCCAGGCAGGAATGACCCTAGCCCCAAGTAGCATCCTGCAATCACCCAGAATGATACCACAGTACAAGGACAAAATGATTGACTTCAATAATTGGCTAAGCTTCTGGTGTCATTCTAAGGGGATCCAGTATCTGTCTGGCTGGGATGACATGATATACGAACCGCAATGCTTTGCCAGAGATGGCCTGCACCCATCGCCCTTGGGATTCCGGATACCGGCTAAGGCTCTTGCCACCCCTATAGTGCCTTTTTTAGGCAAGGTTCAAGTGACAAATTCACTACCGCGACAGGTACAAGCAAGCAAAATCAGAGGGTAATGCTACTCGATGCTAGAAGTCTAAACCTCAAAATGCATTCACTTAAGGCACTCCGTAAAATGGAGAACATTGCCATCTGTGCAATGATAGAGACCTGGTTCAAGGCTCCAGAGAGAGACACTGCATTACTAGGCTATAATTCATACCACACCTTTCGGCCACCTAACCTGGACCGAAACACTAAAGATGGAGGACTGCCCATATTCATTAAGGATATCCACACCTCCACGCTAGTTGCTCAGCATAGTGCATCCAAGATCATCCAAGTGCAATTAATTCTGGGCAAGACTGCAATCCAAATTGTGACTTGCTACAGATCCCCCCACCATGCCCCAGGATTCCCACTCATTTTTTGATACACTGCAAAATATTAGGGTACAACCCAACACCTAATAATGGTAGAGTTCAACTACCCCACCATTAACTGGGAAAAACTTCTCATGTACCAACTGTCTTGCTCAACGTTTTCTGGAATTCATAAATTACAACACCTTGGATCAAATTATCCACACCCCCACCAGTGACAGCAATATCCTAGACCTGGTCATTACCAACATGGGCAACTGGTGTTCCACACCAGAGGTCAATTCCTCGTTGGTCAGATCCGACCACAAGCTAATCAGCCTAGACATCCACATGCAACCCCCCATTAGGGAAACCACCGTAAAAAATTTCTCCAAAGCCAACTTCACGCTAAGAAAGAAGTGGCAAACTTCACGACACCCATGCATACGGACAATAGAGGTACAACTGCGGAAACTTAGACAAATGCACTTTATAATCCACTTACACAAGTGGTTGGATCGTGCTATCCCTAACAGAACCGGGATGCGATCCTCCAAAAAAGGAGACCAATCTGGTGGTCCCCTGCCATAAAAAAACCTCTACAACAGAAGAAAGAAATTGTCGCAAAAAGAGAGAGTAAAATCCCATGACTGGAAGAACTCCTGGTCAGCCTCAGTAAGAAGCTGAGAACCCTCATAAAACCCTCCAAAGCTAGTTATGAAAACAAAAATCGCCATGGATTCTAAAGACAACCACAAAGCATTCTATAGCTATGTCAAGAATCTCAATGGCAATACTCAGATCTGCTCGGAGTTACAGCACAACGGCAATAAATATACAGAACCAACTGATATTGCCAACATCCTGGCAGATACCTAACTTTACCCCCCCTCACGGGCCCTTCTCTATACTGGAAGAATGCAAAGTTCCTGTAATCACGGCTGCACAGGTAAAAACCACACTCTCCAAAGCCAAGAACACGGCATCCATGGGACCTGACAACATCCCAGGCTGCATTCTACATGAACTGCAGAATGAACTGGCACCCCACCTAAGCACATGTTCAATCATAGCCTCACCTCAGGCTTTGTGCCCACTGAATGGCACACAGCGACAGATATCCCACTCCACAAAGGTGGAGCTGCCACGGACCCCAGGAACTACCGCCCCATTAGCCTAATGAGCCTAGTCTGCAATACCATGGAACTATCATCATGGAGCTTATAAACAAAATACATTGGTAATCTCCAAACTCAGGACCTCACCCAGTTTGGGTTTGTAAAAGGCAGATCATGTCTCCTAAACCTGATGGACTTCTTTGAAGCAGTCACCAAAGCTGTAGACAAGGGTAAGTTGGTTCACACAGCCTAAATCTCGCCATGGCTTTTGACGCCATCCAATAGCGAGTCCATCAAATGGACTAAGATTTGTGGATAACAGTTTTCTTTTGTGGCAGGGCACCGAGCAAAGTTTCCTTGATTTTCTCGACTACCTTAACAATGTAACAAACGTTCTTAGATTTACGAGCAAATATTCTTACAGAAATTTATTTTCTAGATAAGATAGAAATAGATACATACGTGTATGGACTACTTCAATCTATAGGAAACCAGTGAAGAAATTTTTTTTTACGTAATAAAAGTATGCATCCTACACATACTAAAAGAAATGAATTAAAAGGACATATTTATCGAATCATGAGGCTCTATAACAATGATAGGTTATTGAATGAGGCACTACTCATGTTGAAAGAGGAATTTAGAGAGGTTATAAAGCACATGATATAGATATGTCGATACAAGAGGCATGGAAGAATAGACAAGGGAGATGTAGACCATTATAATGAGCAGACATTGCTAATGAATATAAATGAAAATGCGGAGAGTCAACACTTAAATTGTACGAGGAGAGCGGATAACATTCGTATGCCTTTGACTTTTTCGAGTAATATACAATTGGTATGGGATGTCATTAAGAAAAATTGGGGTATTCTCTCTATGGTTAAAGAGTTAGATGGAAAAATTAATGATTTACCTCTTTTTCCTTTAAAAGGAATGAATCACTAAAGGACCATTTATGTTACAGGGCATTAGATACCCACACATATAATGCATCAGATAGACTAGATACATATATTTGTAGGTGTGCAGCCTGCCCCCACATTTATGTGGGTGGGAGGTTTGTATATCCAAGTACAGGATTTAATTTTGAGGCCACATTCTATGCGGATTGTCGTACCAACAATGTTATTTATTTTGGTTTCTGCACAGAATGCTTTGCCTTTTATGTAGGAAAACACCTGTTTAAAGACAGAATCTTAGAACATCTCAGATATCATGAATGGAAAAGAGAAAAATGCATTAGCAATGCATGTTAAAAACAATGGTCCCTTGCACAAATTTAAGTTTTTTGTTTTACAGAAAGTATGAGAGAATGTGAGGGGGGGGGGGCAATTAAAAAAAAAAACTATACTGAGGCGACAGAACAGCAATGGATTATTAGACTTCAGGCAGACAAGTCACCAGGGCTTAATAACATGGTGTCTTTAAAACCATTTTTAAAAAAAGAGAGAGCCCTGAAACATTGAGTGTTTTTCTCCCCTTATAATATTTAGGTTTTAACACTATTTAATATTTTTATGGTGGTCTATTGTTGAATGTGTTATAGATATGCACACATGCCTTTAAGGAAGGTAATGACAGATGTAATGCTTTAATTAATGCTTTTATGTGATTGGCATGTGTGATTTTTAAAAGTGCTTTCTATAGAGTTTTTTTGCATCAGTCTGAGGAAGCGGAGTTGATCCGTGAAAGCGCTTACTGGTTTTTGTTTTGTATTAAACGATTATTGCTGTCAGCCATGTGCTACCAACCTTTATTAAACCAAGATACACACCGCAGTATGTCCAACCCACCGAGGTGGGGGGGGGGGGCTGTGTTCCCCACATCCCCCCTAACTAAATATACTAACTCCAGGAATTCAGTACAATGGGGAAAAGGGCAAATTTCCCCTTGCTGGCCAAGGGTCTCCATCCATTACACACACACAATATATATTGCCAATTTATATATATATATATATATATATATATATATATATATATATATATATATATATATACATATACACACACACACACACACACATAGCCAATTCAATATATATATATATATCAAAAATTGGCTATATATATATATATATCAAAAATTGGCTATATATATATATATATATATATATATATATATATATATATATATCAAAAATTGGCTATATATATATATATATATATATATATATATATATCAAAATTGGCTATATATATATATCAAAAATTGGCTATATATATATATATATATATATATATATATATATATATATAAAATAAATAAATAGGCAATATTTAAATTGGAACCTGTGTACCGAGAGAGAGCCTTACAAGACTATATGCAAATATATAGAGCAGAGTATATTTTTCTGTATTATAGAGCTAAATTGTTGCTTAGATATCTGTTGTCTTACTGTTCTGCAAATATACAGAGATAAGTATATATTTTTCTGGTTTTATAATTTGCACTGCGATTCCTCACATCACTGTTGAAACTGTCTTCCCCACCTCCCCTCTCTGTTCTTGGTTGTAGTTTAAATTTGGTGGCTTTTGCAGTGCCTGCCCCACTGTAGATTTGATCTAGGACACTCCCCCAGTCCCATCTCTTTACCGCATTCTACCTAATAAACCCTTTCTGCACTTGCTTTTAGTCCTTTTTAATTTAATTACATTTTTTTCAAACTGTGTGTGGACTAACATTGCTACATACTCAAGTGTGCCAGCTTGCACTGCATGTGAATTGTTTTTACTACTGCTTTTGCTACTTTTCTGAAAAAAAAAAAATTGTAAGCCCGTTTACTACCTTTCCTGTAATTAGTGTGCCAAATACAGATTTGCTGTAACCAGGACTGTTTGTAAGCTTCTGAGCCCCCCCAAGCCTTTCTGTGTTGGAGGGAAGCCTTCTAGCTTATCAGTGTAAGTGGTAAGCATTAGGTAACCTGTCTACCACATAGGGAGTGGTTCTGGCCCAGAATTTGTAGTTATTGGCCGTTTGGGCGGTCTTCCATCTCTCTCAACTTTCTAATTTGAAGGCCTGCATTTGCACTTGTTTCTGTCCTGCAATTCCTGGGCCCATTTCATTTGCTCACTCAAAAAAAAAAAAAAAGAGTTTATCTGCTTTTACTGTATTTGTGTTTCTTCCTACTTTATTTTGCGCCATCTTAAAAAGTACTCAATTGTATTTATTACTACTTGGTGCAACTCATTCCAAGCCTTTTAGTTTAAGCACTTGGGCTTCGGACCAGTCGTTTTACATTAAGAAGGTTTGTGGTCTGCACTGTAGTGGCAGAACAGGTAGCTTTCATCCTTCTAAGTTGGGAACTGCTGATTGAGGGCTCAGTGTCTGTTATTCTAAAAGTGTATTAATTCTGGTTTAAGCACTTGGGCTTCAGGCCAGTTATTTAACATTAAGAGGGTTCGCAGTCTGCAATCTTGTGGGGGGAGAGGCTGGACTCTGCCCTTCTGAGCTAGGAATTTCTGGTTAAAAGCTTATAGTGCCTGCATATTTGAACTGCTTCTTACTGAAATTGGTACATCTTGTTTGCTGTAGCATAGACTAGATCCAGGCCTGCTGAATCTAGCTTTGTTTGTAGGCTTGTTTGTTTGCTTGTTATTTCCGCTGAAACGCTAATTCCACCGAAAACACGGCTTTTCGGCGCTTCTGTGGATCCTTAGTGATATCTGCATTGCTTACTGTACTTATTTCCTTGTTTCACTTGAAAGTTACTGTTTGTCGTTTTTGCATTTAAGTTACCTGTAACACATTGCATTTAAAGTTACCTGGCACTTTCTCACTAAAGCAATTATATAAAGTCAGCACTAAAAAATTAAAAGCACTACACCCTCACAAACTCCTTGTGTACCTTGTTCCCCATTGGCCCTTTCTTTCAATTATAAAGGAATTCCCAATACTATTCTAGCTTGTCCAAAGGTCAGTTGTCAATCTCCTCTCCGGTCCAGCTGGTGAATCTGGGAATCTTGAGGCAATGTTACAACTGCCTCATGTTTTACAGACAACCCTCTCCTCCTCCTCCCAACAAATTCCAACACATGCGAGAGATAAAACCATATAGCCAAACTGGAGGTCAAGCTCTCTCAACTCAGTACTGGCATAACCAGTCAGGAGGAGAAGGAAAACACACTCACTACAATTCCATTCTGATAGACCTACCACGACAGCAAACCAAACACAAAACACACAAACGTACTCTGAGGCTCTAAATAAAAATCTGCCTAAGCAGAGACCACCAAAGCAGACACCCAAGTAACCGCTACCCCAAAACAAAACATGTGCAACACATAGCTCACAAAGCCAGTGTGCCGAACAGTCACAGCCTATCATCAGGCACACTGACATCCCGCTCACCACTCTGAGCAAGGAGAAGTTCACGGTGAGCTGCCTGTCGGGCGCTAGGATCCGCAACATAACACAAGCACTCAGGTCACTCCCAAGGCAAGTACAAATATGACTCGGTCATTGTCCATGCTGGTGTGAATGACCTGAGACGTACCTCCCTGGACTATATGAAGAGAGACATAGAGGAGCTCTCTGAGCATGTAGCCCAGGGCGGTATGACCCGGACCTTGAGTAGCATCTTACCCTCACCAAGAATGATGCCACAATATGAAGACAACATGATCAATTTCAACAATTGGCTTCAGTATTGGTGTCATTCAAAGGGGATCCAATGCCCGTCAGCCTGGGATGACATGCTCGACAAGCCACGATGCTTCGCTAGGGACGGCTTGCACCCGTCACCCCTGGGCTTTCGGATATTGGCAAAGGCTCTTGCTACCCCCATAGTGCCTCTTTTAGGCAAGGCTCAAAAGACAAACCCACCTCCATAGGTATCACAACGGATAAGAAACTAAGAGTAATGCTACTCAACGCCAGAAGTCTTAACCTCAAGATGCACGCACTCGAAACTGTCCTTAGCATGGAAAACATAGATATCTGTGCAGTAACAGAAACCTGGTTCAAGGCTCCTGAGAGCACCCCAACACTACCAGGTTATACCTCATACCATGCTTTTCGGCCCCAAAACTTGGGCCGAACCACAAAAGTAGGGGGGAGTATCAGTATTCGTCAAAGATACCCAAACCTCCAGGTTGGTGGCACAGCACGAAGCATCAGAGACTATCCCATGTGCAACAGTGGGTAAAACTGCCTTCCAGTTTATAGCCTGCTACAGACCACCCTCCCAAACCCAGGAACCCCACTCGGCCTTCCTGAGAACACTGGAAAATATGAAGCTCTCTCCAAACACCATTATATTGGGCGACTTCAACTACCCAGACTGGGAGCATTACTCTAGCTCCAACACCCTAGCCCAAAGGTTCCTAGAATTTATAAACTCAAATGCTATGGAACAACTTGTTACCACTCCCACAAGAGGGGAAAACATACTGGACCTGATCATCACCAACATGGGGACTCTATGCTCCAGACCAGAAGTGTATCCCTCACTGGTAAGATAAGACCATAAACTAATCTCACTGGATATTCACATCCCGACCCCACCCCCTGCACAGGGAACCACAGTGAAAAACTTCTCTAAAGCAAGTATCACACTCCTCAAAACCGAGGTGGAATCCTTCAAAGCCCCCGGGCCTGTGGAAAATATGGCCCAGACCGCAGAATCCTTTATAAACGCCTTCTATGAACACCTTCAGGAATGCATGGATCATGCAATCCCAAATAAAACCAAGACCCAATCCTCCAAAGGCAGACGTCCTGTCTGGTGGACCTCAGCCATAAACAAACTATACCAATAG